>NW_027193820.1:0-27299 GCF_032444005.1 Ranitomeya imitator
TTTCGAATGACTGGTCCTCAGTGTTGTGAGAACGATGACTGGTTAAAATTTTTGGTGGTTTCTTGTTCAGTCCATAGGCCTACATCATGTGGCAAACCGGTGAGCATGTGGCTCTATTAGTATAGGAGATACCTGAAAACATATCACACTTTTCATCATAGTGCTTTTACCAATGCATAAAATGCATGGAGAAGTCATTTCGAATGACTGGTCCTCAGTGTTGTGAGAACGATGACTGGTTAAAATTTTTGGTGGTTTCTTGTTCAGTCCATAGGCCTACATCATGTGGCAAACCGGTGAGCATGTGGCTCTATTAGTATAGGAGATACCTGAAAACATATCACACTTTTCATCATAGTGCTTTTACCAATGCATAAAATGCATGGAGAAGTCATTTCGAATGACTGGTCCTCAGTGTTGTGAGAACGATGACTGGTTAAAATTTTTGGTGGTTTCTTGTTCAGTCCATAGGCCTACATCATGTGGCAAACCGGTGAGCATGTGGCTCTATTAGTATAGGAGATACCTGAAAACATATCACACTTTTCATCATAGTGCTTTTACCAATGCATAAAATGCATGGAGAAGTCATTTCGAATGACTGGTCCTCAGTGTTGTGAGAACGATGACTGGTTAAAATTTTTGGTGGTTTCTTGTTCAGTCCATAGGCCTACATCATGTGGCAAACCGGTGAGCATGTGGCTCTATTAGTATAGGAGATACCTGAAAACATATCACACTTTTCATCATAGTGCTTTTACCAATGCATAAAATGCATGGAGAAGTCATTTCGAATGACTGGTCCTCAGTGTTGTGAGAACGATGACTGGTTAAAATTTTTGGTGGTTTCTTGTTCAGTCCATAGGCCTACATCATGTGGCAAACCGGTGAGCATGTGGCTCTATTAGTATAGGAGATACCTGAAAACATATCACACTTTTCATCATAGTGCTTTTACCAATGCATAAAATGCATGGAGAAGTCATTTCGAATGACTGGTCCTCAGTGTTGTGAGAACGATGACTGGTTAAAATTTTTGGTGGTTTCTTGTTCAGTCCATAGGCCTACATCATGTGGCAAACCGGTGAGCATGTGGCTCTATTAGTATAGGAGATACCTGAAAACATATCACACTTTTCATCATAGTGCTTTTACCAATGCATAAAATGCATGGAGAAGTCATTTCGAATGACTGGTCCTCAGTGTGAGAACGATGACTGGTTAAAATTTTTGGTGGTTTCTTGTTCAGTCCATAGGCCTACATCATGTGGCAAACCGTGAGCATGTGGCTCTATTAGTATAGGAGATACCTGAAAACATATCACACTTTTCATCATAGTTGCTTTTACCAATGCATTAAAATGCATGGAGAAGTCATTTCGAATGACTGGTCCTCAGTGTTGTGAGAACGATGACTGGTTAAAATTTTTGGTGGTTTCTTGTTCAGTCCATAGGCCTACATCATGTGGCAAACCGTGAGCATGTGGCTCTATTAGTATAGGAGATACCTGAAAACATATCACACTTTTCATCATAGTGCTTTTACCAATGCATAAAATGCATGGAGAAGTCATTTCGAATGACTGGTCCTCAGTGTTGTGAGAACGATGACTGGTTAAAATTTTTGGTGGTTTCTTGTTCAGTCCATAGGCCTACATCATGTGGCAAACCGGTGAGCATGTGGCTCTATTAGTATAGGAGATACCTGAAAACATATCACACTTTTCATCATAGTGCTTTTACCAATGCATAAAATGCATGGAGAAGTCATTTCGAATGACTGGTCCTCAGTGTTGTGAGAACGATGACTGGTTAAAATTTTTGGTGGTTTCTTGTTCAGTCCATAGGCCTACATCATGTGGCAAACCGGTGAGCATGTGGCTCTATTAGTATAGGAGATACCTGAAAACATATCACACTTTTCATCATAGTGCTTTTACCAATGCATAAAATGCATGGAGAAGTCATTTCGAATGACTGGTCCTCAGTGTTGTGAGAACGATGACTGGTTAAAATTTTTGGTGGTTTCTTGTTCAGTCCATAGGCCTACATCATGTGGCAAACCGGTGAGCATGTGGCTCTATTAGTATAGGAGATACCTGAAAACATATCACACTTTTCATCATAGTGCTTTTACCAATGCATAAAATGCATGGAGAAGTCATTTCGAATGACTGGTCCTCAGTGTTGTGAGAACGATGACTGGTTAAAATTTTTGGTGGTTTCTTGTTCAGTCCATAGGCCTACATCATGTGGCAAACCGGTGAGCATGTGGCTCTATTAGTATAGGAGATACCTGAAAACATATCACACTTTTCATCATAGTGCTTTTACCAATGCATAAAATGCATGGAGAAGTCATTTCGAATGACTGGTCCTCAGTGTTGTGAGAACGATGACTGGTTAAAATTTTTGGTGGTTTCTTGTTCAGTCCATAGGCCTACATCATGTGGCAAACCGGTGAGCATGTGGCTCTATTAGTATAGGAGATACCTGAAAACATATCACACTTTTCATCATAGTGCTTTTACCAATGCATAAAATGCATGGAGAAGTCATTTCGAATGACTGGTCCTCAGTGTTGTGAGAACGATGACTGGTTAAAATTTTTGGTGGTTTCTTGTTCAGTCCATAGGCCTACATCATGTGGCAAACCGGTGAGCATGTGGCTCTATTAGTATAGGAGATACCTGAAAACATATCACACTTTTCATCATAGTGCTTTTACCAATGCATAAAATGCATGGAGAAGTCATTTCGAATGACTGGTCCTCAGTGTTGTGAGAACGATGACTGGTTAAAATTTTTGGTGGTTTCTTGTTCAGTCCATAGGCCTACATCATGTGGCAAACCGGTGAGCATGTGGCTCTATTAGTATAGGAGATACCTGAAAACATATCACACTTTTCATCATAGTGCTTTTACCAATGCATAAAATGCATGGAGAAGTCATTTCGAATGACTGGTCCTCAGTGTTGTGAGAACGATGACTGGTTAAAATTTTTGGTGGTTTCTTGTTCAGTCCATAGGCCTACATCATGTGGCAAACCGGTGAGCATGTGGCTCTATTAGTATAGGAGATACCTGAAAACATATCACACTTTTCATCATAGTGCTTTTACCAATGCATAAAATGCATGGAGAAGTCATTTCGAATGACTGGTCCTCAGTGTTGTGAGAACGATGACTGGTTAAAATTTTTGGTGGTTTCTTGTTCAGTCCATAGGCCTACATCATGTGGCAAACCGGTGAGCATGTGGCTCTATTAGTATAGGAGATACCTGAAAACATATCACACTTTTCATCATAGTGCTTTTACCAATGCATAAAATGCATGGAGAAGTCATTTCGAATGACTGGTCCTCAGTGTTGTGAGAACGATGACTGGTTAAAATTTTTGGTGGTTTCTTGTTCAGTCCATAGGCCTACATCATGTGGCAAACCGGTGAGCATGTGGCTCTATTAGTATAGGAGATACCTGAAAACATATCACACTTTTCATCATAGTGCTTTTACCAATGCATAAAATGCATGGAGAAGTCATTTCGAATGACTGGTCCTCAGTGTTGTGAGAACGATGACTGGTTAAAATTTTTGGTGGTTTCTTGTTCAGTCCATAGGCCTACATCATGTGGCAAACCGGTGAGCATGTGGCTCTATTAGTATAGGAGATACCTGAAAACATATCACACTTTTCATCATAGTGCTTTTACCAATGCATAAAATGCATGGAGAAGTCATTTCGAATGACTGGTCCTCAGTGTTGTGAGAACGATGACTGGTTAAAATTTTTGGTGGTTTCTTGTTCAGTCCATAGGCCTACATCATGTGGCAAACCGGTGAGCATGTGGCTCTATTAGTATAGGAGATACCTGAAAACATATCACACTTTTCATCATAGTGCTTTTACCAATGCATAAAATGCATGGAGAAGTCATTTCGAATGACTGGTCCTCAGTGTTGTGAGAACGATGACTGGTTAAAATTTTTGGTGGTTTCTTGTTCAGTCCATAGGCCTACATCATGTGGCAAACCGGTGAGCATGTGGCTCTATTAGTATAGGAGATACCTGAAAACATATCACACTTTTCATCATAGTGCTTTTACCAATGCATAAAATGCATGGAGAAGTCATTTCGAATGACTGGTCCTCAGTGTTGTGAGAACGATGACTGGTTAAAATTTTTGGTGGTTTCTTGTTCAGTCCATAGGCCTACATCATGTGGCAAACCGGTGAGCATGTGGCTCTATTAGTATAGGAGATACCTGAAAACATATCACACTTTTCATCATAGTGCTTTTACCAATGCATAAAATGCATGGAGAAGTCATTTCGAATGACTGGTCCTCAGTGTTGTGAGAACGATGACTGGTTAAAATATTTGGTGGTTTCTTGTTCAGTCCATAGGCCTACATCATGTGGCAAACCTGTGAGCATGTGGCTCTATTAGTATAGGAGATACCTGAAAACATATCACACTTTTCATCATAGTGCTTTTACCAATGCATAAAATGCATGGAGAAGTCATTTCGAATGACTGGTCCTCAGTGTTGTGAGAACGATGACTGGTTAAAATTTTTGGTGGTTTCTTGTTCAGTCCATAGGCCTACATCATGTGGCAAACCGGTGAGCATGTGGCTCTATTAGTATAGGAGATACCTGAAAACATATCACACTTTTCATCATAGTGCTTTTACCAATGCATAAAATGCATGGAGAAGTCATTTCGAATGACTGGTCCTCAGTGTTGTGAGAACGATGACTGGTTAAAATTTTTGGTGGTTTCTTGTTCAGTCCATAGGCCTACATCATGTGGCAAACCGGTGAGCATGTGGCTCTATTAGTATAGGAGATACCTGAAAACATATCACACTTTTCATCATAGTGCTTTTACCAATGCATAAAATGCATGGAGAAGTCATTTCGAATGACTGGTCCTCAGTGTTGTGAGAACGATGACTGGTTAAAATTTTTGGTGGTTTCTTGTTCAGTCCATAGGCCTACATCATGTGGCAAACCGGTGAGCATGTGGCTCTATTAGTATAGGAGATACCTGAAAACATATCACACTTTTCATCATAGTGCTTTTACCAATGCATAAAATGCATGGAGAAGTCATTTCGAATGACTGGTCCTCAGTGTTGTGAGAACGATGACTGGTTAAAATTTTTGGTGGTTTCTTGTTCAGTCCATAGGCCTACATCATGTGGCAAACCGGTGAGCATGTGGCTCTATTAGTATAGGAGATACCTGAAAACATATCACACTTTTCATCATAGTGCTTTTACCAATGCATAAAATGCATGGAGAAGTCATTTCGAATGACTGGTCCTCAGTGTTGTGAGAACGATGACTGGTTAAAATTTTTGGTGGTTTCTTGTTCAGTCCATAGGCCTACATCATGTGGCAAACCGGTGAGCATGTGGCTCTATTAGTATAGGAGATACCTGAAAACATATCACACTTTTCATCATAGTGCTTTTACCAATGCATAAAATGCATGGAGAAGTCATTTCGAATGACTGGTCCTCAGTGTTGTGAGAACGATGACTGGTTAAAATTTTTGGTGGTTTCTTGTTCAGTCCATAGGCCTACATCATGTGGCAAACCGGTGAGCATGTGGCTCTATTAGTATAGGAGATACCTGAAAACATATCACACTTTTCATCATAGTGCTTTTACCAATGCATAAAATGCATGGAGAAGTCATTTCGAATGACTGGTCCTCAGTGTTGTGAGAACGATGACTGGTTAAAATTTTTGGTGGTTTCTTGTTCAGTCCATAGGCCTACATCATGTGGCAAACCGGTGAGCATGTGGCTCTATTAGTATAGGAGATACCTGAAAACATATCACACTTTTCATCATAGTGCTTTTACCAATGCATAAAATGCATGGAGAAGTCATTTCGAATGACTGGTCCTCAGTGTTGTGAGAACGATGACTGGTTAAAATTTTTGGTGGTTTCTTGTTCAGTCCATAGGCCTACATCATGTGGCAAACCGGTGAGCATGTGGCTCTATTAGTATAGGAGATACCTGAAAACATATCACACTTTTCATCATAGTGCTTTTACCAATGCATAAAATGCATGGAGAAGTCATTTCGAATGACTGGTCCTCAGTGTTGTGAGAACGATGACTGGTTAAAATTTTTGGTGGTTTCTTGTTCAGTCCATAGGCCTACATCATGTGGCAAACCGGTGAGCATGTGGCTCTATTAGTATAGGAGATACCTGAAAACATATCACACTTTTCATCATAGTGCTTTTACCAATGCATAAAATGCATGGAGAAGTCATTTCGAATGACTGGTCCTCAGTGTTGTGAGAACGATGACTGGTTAAAATTTTTGGTGGTTTCTTGTTCAGTCCATAGGCCTACATCATGTGGCAAACCCGGTGAGCATGTGGCTCTATTAGTATAGGAGATACCTGAAAACATATCACACTTTTCATCATAGTGCTTTTACCAATGCATAAAATGCATGGAGAAGTCATTTCGAATGACTGGTCCTCAGTGTTGTGAGAACGATGACTGGTTAAAATTTTTGGTGGTTTCTTGTTCAGTCCATAGGCCTACTTCATGTGGCAAACCGGTGAGCATGTGGCTCTATTAGTATAGGAGATACCTGAAAACATATCACACTTTTCATCATAGTGCTTTTACCAATGCATAAAATGCATGGAGAAGTCATTTCGAATGACTGGTCCTCAGTGTTGTGAGAACGATGACTGGTTAAAATTTTTGGTGGTTTCTTGTTCAGTCCATAGGCCTACATCATGTGGCAAACCGGTGAGCATGTGGCTCTATTAGTATAGGAGATACCTGAAAACATATCACACTTTTCATCATAGTGCTTTTACCAATGCATAAAATGCATGGAGAAGTCATTTCGAATGACTGGTCCTCAGTGTTGTGAGAACGATGACTGGTTAAAATTTTTGGTGGTTTCTTGTTCAGTCCATAGGCCTACATCATGTGGCAAACCGGTGAGCATGTGGCTCTATTAGTATAGGAGATACCTGAAAACATATCACACTTTTCATCATAGTGCTTTTACCAATGCATAAAATGCATGGAGAAGTCATTTCGAATGACTGGTCCTCAGTGTTGTGAGAACGATGACTGGTTAAAGTTTTTGGTGGTTTCTTGTTCAGTCCATAGGCCTACATCATGTGGCAAACCGGTGAGCATGTGGCTCTATTAGTATAGGAGATACCTGAAAACATATCACACTTTTCATCATAGTGCTTTTACCAATGCATAAAATGCATGGAGAAGTCATTTCGAATGACTGGTCCTCAGTGTTGTGAGAACGATGACTGGTTAAAATTTTTGGTGGTTTCTTGTTCAGTCCATAGGCCTACATCATGTGGCAAACCGGTGAGCATGTGGCTCTATTAGTATAGGAGATACCTGAAAACATATCACACTTTTCATCATAGTGCTTTTACCAATGCATAAAATGCATGGAGAAGTCATTTCGAATGACTGGTCCTCAGTGTTGTGAGAACGATGACTGGTTAAAATTTTTGGTGGTTTCTTGTTCAGTCCATAGGCCTACATCATGTGGCAAACCGGTGAGCATGTGGCTCTATTAGTATAGGAGATACCTGAAAACATATCACACTTTTCATCATAGTGCTTTTACCAATGCATAAAATGCATGGAGAAGTCATTTCGAATGACTGGTCCTCAGTGTTGTGAGAACGATGACTGGTTAAAATTTTTGGTGGTTTCTTGTTCAGTCCATAGGCCTACATCATGTGGCAAACCGGTGAGCATGTGGCTCTATTAGTATAGGAGATACCTGAAAACATATCACACTTTTCATCATAGTGCTTTTACCAATGCATAAAATGCATGGAGAAGTCATTTCGAATGACTGGTCCTCAGTGTTGTGAGAACGATGACTGGTTAAAATTTTTGGTGGTTTCTTGTTCAGTCCATAGGCCTACATCATGTGGCAAACCGGTGAGCATGTGGCTCTATTAGTATAGGAGATACCTGAAAACATATCACACTTTTCATCATAGTGCTTTTACCAATGCATAAAATGCATGGAGAAGTCATTTCGAATGACTGGTCCTCAGTGTTGTGAGAACGATGACTGGTTAAAATTTTTGGTGGTTTCTTGTTCAGTCCATAGGCCTACATCATGTGGCAAACCGGTGAGCATGTGGCTCTATTAGTATAGGAGATACCTGAAAACATATCACACTTTTCATCATAGTGCTTTTACCAATGCTTAAAATGCATGGAGAAGTCATTTCGAATGACTGGTCCTCAGTGTTGTGAGAACGATGACTGGTTAAAATTTTTGGTGGTTTCTTGTTCAGTCCATAGGCCTACATCATGTGGCAAACCCGTGAGCATGTGGCTCTATTAGTATAGGAGATACCTGAAAACATATCACACTTTTCATCATAGTACTTTTACCAATGCATAAAATGCATGGAGAAGTCATTTCGAATGACTGGTCCTCAGTGTTGTGAGAACGATGACTGGTTAAAATTTTTGGTGGTTTCTTGTTCAGTCCATAGGTCTACATCATGTGGCAAACCGGTGAGCATGTGGCTCTATTAGTATAGGAGATACCTGAAAACATATCACACTTTTCATCATAGTGCTTTTACCAATGCATAAAATGCATGGAGAAGTCATTTCGAATGACTGGTCCTCAGTGTTGTGAGAACGATGACTGGTTAAAATTTTTGGTGGTTTCTTGTTCAGTCCATAGGCCTACATCATGTGGCAAACCGGTGAGCATGTGGCTCTATTAGTATAGGAGATACCTGAAAACATATCACACTTTTCATCATAGTGCTTTTACCAATGCATAAAATGCATGGAGAAGTCATTTCGAATGACTGGTCCTCAGTGTTGTGAGAACGATGACTGGTTAAAATATTTGGTGGTTTCTTGTTCAGTCCATAGGCCTACATCATGTGGCAAACCTGTGAGCATGTGGCTCTATTAGTATAGGAGATACCTGAAAACATATCACACTTTTCATCATAGTGCTTTTACCAATGCATAAAATGCATGGAGAAGTCATTTCGAATGACTGGTCCTCAGTGTTGTGAGAACGATGACTGGTTAAAATTTTTGGTGGTTTCTTGTTCAGTCCATAGGCCTACATCATGTGGCAAACCGGTGAGCATGTGGCTCTATTAGTATAGGAGATACCTGAAAACATATCACACTTTTCATCATAGTGCTTTTACCAATGCATAAAATGCATGGAGAAGTCATTTCGAATGACTGGTCCTCAGTGTTGTGAGAACGATGACTGGTTAAAATTTTTGGTGGTTTCTTGTTCAGTCCATAGGCCTACATCATGTGGCAAACCGGTGAGCATGTGGCTCTATTAGTATAGGAGATACCTGAAAACATATCACACTTTTCATCATAGTGCTTTTACCAATGCATAAAATGCATGGAGAAGTCATTTCGAATGACTGGTCCTCAGTGTTGTGAGAACGATGACTGGTTAAAATTTTTGGTGGTTTCTTGTTCAGTCCATAGGCCTACATCATGTGGCAAACCGGTGAGCATGTGGCTCTATTAGTATAGGAGATACCTGAAAACATATCACACTTTTCATCATAGTGCTTTTACCAATGCATAAAATGCATGGAGAAGTCATTTCGAATGACTGGTCCTCAGTGTTGTGAGAACGATGACTGGTTAAAATTTTTGGTGGTTTCTTGTTCAGTCCATAGGCCTACATCATGTGGCAAACCGGTGAGCATGTGGCTCTATTAGTATAGGAGATACCTGAAAACATATCACACTTTTCATCATAGTGCTTTTACCAATGCATAAAATGCATGGAGAAGTCATTTCGAATGACTGGTCCTCAGTGTTGTGAGAACGATGACTGGTTAAAATTTTTGGTGGTTTCTTGTTCAGTCCATAGGCCTACATCATGTGGCAAACCGGTGAGCATGTGGCTCTATTAGTATAGGAGATACCTGAAAACATATCACACTTTTCATCATAGTGCTTTTACCAATGCATAAAATGCATGGAGAAGTCATTTCGAATGACTGGTCCTCAGTGTTGTGAGAACGATGACTGGTTAAAATTTTTGGTGGTTTCTTGTTCAGTCCATAGGCCTACATCATGTGGCAAACCGGTGAGCATGTGGCTCTATTAGTATAGGAGATACCTGAAAACATATCACACTTTTCATCATAGTGCTTTTACCAATGCATAAAATGCATGGAGAAGTAATTTCGAATGACTGGTCCTCAGTGTTGTGAGAACGATGACTGGTTAAAATTTTTGGTGGTTTCTTGTTCAGTCCATAGGCCTACATCATGTGGCAAACCGGTGAGCATGTGGCTCTATTAGTATAGGAGATACCTGAAAACATATCACACTTTTCATCATAGTGCTTTTACCAATGCATAAAATGCATGGAGAAGTCATTTCGAATGACTGGTCCTCAGTGTTGTGAGAACGATGACTGGTTAAAATTTTTGGTGGTTTCTTGTTCAGTCCATAGGCCTACATCATGTGGCAAACCGGTGAGCATGTGGCTCTATTAGTATAGGAGATACCTGAAAACATATCACACTTTTCATCATAGTGCTTTTACCAATGCATAAAATGCATGGAGACGTCATTTCGAATGACTGGTCCTCAGTGTTGTGAGAACAATGACTGGTTAAAATTTTTGGTGGTTTCTTGTTCAGTCCATAGGCCTACATCATGTGGCAAACCGGTGAGCATGTGGCTCTATTAGTATAGGAGATACCTGAAAACATATCACACTTTTCATCATAGTGCTTTTACCAATGCATAAAATGCATGGAGAAGTCATTTCGAATGACTGGTCCTCAGTGTTGTGAGAACGATGACTGGTTAAAATTTTTGGTGGTTTCTTGTTCAGTCCATAGGCCTACATCATGTGGCAAACCGGTGAGCATGTGGCTCTATTAGTATAGGAGATACCTGAAAACATATCACACTTTTATATCATAAGCTATATTATATCACAAGCTAAACCAGGGATTCAAGCTTCAGGAGGCTAATTTGCATATTCCAGGTGCCTTCTGGGAGAAGCGAAGTCTCCCTAAGCTAGAAGATCGTTGGGTACAGCCGGGACCAGCTGCTTCGAAAGCATCACCAAACCAGGGATTCAAGCTTCAGGAGGCTAATTTGCATATTCCAGGTGCCTTCTGGGAGAAGCGAAGTCTCCCTAAGCTAGAAGATCGTTGGGTACAGCCGGGACCAGCTGCTTCGAAAGCATTACCAAACCGCGCGCCTTACGGCGCGCAAATTTTTGCCTGTAGGACATTATTGCAAGAGAGCTTGGCTGAGTAGATTACACAAGAAGGAAAACACACAGCAAGTCAGCAGGATCTAGGAGCAACATGGCAGATGTGACAACCTACATGGTGAGCTGCAGCATGTGCTACATGTTCACAGATCGACCAGAAGAAGAATCCAATTTCACCTGTCAGAAGTGTAGACTAGTGGCCCTTTTAGAAGAAAAGGTGCGGGGTCTGGAAGAAAGAATAGCAACTTTGAAACTCATCAAAGAGAATGAAGACTTTCTAGACAGAACAGAAGCATCTCTACTGGTCACAGAAGGTGAAAAAAGTGTCAGAGAACCTCCAAAAGCAGATGAGTGGAAGCATGTGACCAAAAGAAGCAAGAAGACCATGGAGAAATCACCAACCACACAACTGAAGAACCGATATCAAATCTTTGTAGAGGATGAAGATGGCACACCTAAGAATGAAGCAATACCAGCAAGCAAAAAAGAAAAGGGCACACAGCAACAAGTGACAGCAAAAAGTACAGCCAAGAAGCAACGAAGAGTGGTGGTGGTGGGAGACTCACTACTGAGAGGCACAGAAGCAGCCATCTGCAGACCGGACATAACTGCAAGAGAAGTATGCTGCCTTCCAGGTGCGATGATCAAGGATGTGACCGATAGGATACCAAAGCTCTTCAGCTCCAAGGACGTCCACCCATTTCTTCTGATACATGTTGGCACCAATGACACGGCAAGGAAGGACCTACCGACAATCTGCAAGGACTTTGAAGAGTTGGGGAAGAAAGTAAAGGAACTGGATGCACAGGTAGTTTTTTCTTCTATCCTTCCAGTAGACGGGCATGGCACCAGGAGATGGAACAGGATCCTTGATGCAAACAACTGGCTAAGACGATGGTGCAGACAACAAGGATTTGGATTCCTGGACCACGGTGTGAATTACTGGTATGATGGACTCCTCGCCAGAGACGGACTACACCTCAACAAACCTGGGAAACACACATTCGCCAGAAGACTCGCTACACTCATCAGGAGGGCGTTAAACTAGAAGAAGAGGGGACGGGAAGAAAAACATTAGACTCGAACAAAGACGACCCAGGAAAACATACTCTGAAGGGAGGTAAGAACATTTCTAAAAAAATCCACAGTGAGGAGATTGGAACAAAACAAAATCCTCTAAACTGCATGCTCGCAAACGCCAGAAGCCTGACAAACAAGATGGAAGAACTAGAAGCAGAAATATCTACAGGTAACTTTGACATAGTGGGAATAACCGAGACATGGTTAGATGAAAGCTATGACTGGGCAGTTAACTTACAGGGTTACAGTCTGTTTAGAAAGGATCGTAAAAATCGGAGAGGAGGAGGGGTTTGTCTCTATGTAAAGTCTTGTCTAAAGTCCACTTTAAGGGAGGATATTAGCGAAGGGAATGAGGATGTAGAGTCCATATGGGTTGAAATTCATGGAGGGAAAAATGGTAACAAAATTCTCATTGGGGTCTGTTACAAACCCCCAAATATAACAGAAACCATGGAAAGTCTACTTCTAAAGCAGATAGATGAAGCTGCAACCCATAATGAGGTCCTGGTTATGGGGGACTTTAACTACCCGGATATTAACTGGGAAACAGAAACCTGTGAAACCCATAAAGGCAACAGGTTTCTGCTAATAACCAAGAAAAATTATCTTTCACAATTGGTGCAGAATCCAACCAGAGGAGCAGCACTTTTAGACCTAATACTATCTAATAGACCTGACAGAATAACAAATCTGCAGGTGGTCGGGCATTTAGGAAATAGCGACCACAATATTGTGCAGTTTCACCTGTCTTTCACTAGGGGGACTTGTCAGGGAGTCACAAAAACATTGAACTTTAGGAAGGCAAAGTTTGAACAGCTTAGAGATGCCCTTAATCTGGTAGACTGGGACAATATCCTCAGAAATAAGAATACAGATAATAAATGGGAAATGTTTAAGAACATCCTAAATAGGCAGTGTAAGCGGTTTATACCTTGTGGGAATAAAAGGACTAGAAATAGGAAAAACCCAATGTGGCTAAACAAAGAAGTAAGACAGGCAATTAACAGTAAAAAGAAAGCATTTGCACTACTAAGGCAGGATGGCACCATTGAAGCTCTAAAAAACTATAGGGAGAAAAATACTTTATCTAAAAAACTAATTAAAGCTGCCAAAAAGGAAACAGAGAAGCACATTGCTAAGGAGAGTAAAACTAATCCCAAACTGTTCTTCAACTATATCAATAGTAAAAGAATAAAAACTGAAAATGTAGGCCCCTTAAAAAATAGTGAGGAAAGAATGGTTGTAGATGACGAGGAAAAAGCTAACATATTAAACACCTTCTTCTCCACGGTATTCACGGTGGAAAATGAAATGCTAGGTGAAATCCCAAGAAACAATGAAAACCCTATATTAAGGGTCACCAATCTAACCCAAGAAGAGGTGCGAAACCGGCTAAATAAGATTAAAATAGATAAATCTCCGGGTCCGGATGGCATACACCCACGAGTACTAAGAGAACTAAGTAATGTAATAGATAAACCATTATTTCTTATTTTTAGTGACTCTATAGCGACAGGGTCTGTTCCGCAGGACTGGCGCATAGCAAATGTGGTGCCAATATTCAAAAAGGGCTCTAAAAGTGAACCTGGAAATTATAGGCCAGTAAGTCTAACCTCTATTGTTGGTAAAATATTTGAAGGGTTTCTGAGGGATGTTATTCTGGATTATCTCAATGAGAATAACTGTTTAACTCCATATCAGCATGGGTTTATGAGAAATCGCTCCTGTCAAACCAATCTGATCAGTTTTTATGAAGAGGTAAGCTATAGGCTGGACCACGGTGAGTCATTGGACGTGGTATATCTCGATTTTTCCAAAGCGTTTGATACCGTGCCGCACAAGAGGTTGGTACACAAAATGAGAATGCTTGGTCTGGGGGAAAATGTGTGTAAATGGGTTAGTAACTGGCTTAGTGATAGAAAGCAGAGGGTGGTTATAAATGGTATAGTCTCTAACTGGGTCGCTGTGACCAGTGGGGTACCGCAGGGGTCAGTATTGGGACCTGTTCTCTTCAACATATTCATTAATGATCTGGTAGAAGGTTTACACAGTAAAATATCGATATTTGCAGATGATACAAAACTATGTAAAGCAGTTAATACAAGAGAAGATAGTATTCTGCTACAGATGGATCTGGATAAGTTGGAAACTTGGGCTGAAAGGTGGCAGATGAGGTTTAACAATGATAAATGTAAGGTTATACACATGGGAAGAGGGAATCAATATCACCATTACACACTGAACGGGAAACCACTGGGTAAATCTGACAGGGAGAAGGACTTGGGGATCCTAGTTAATGATAAACTTACCTGGAGCAGCCAGTGCCAGGCAGCAGCTGCCAAGGCAAACAGGATCATGGGGTGCATTAAAAGAGGTCTGGATACACATGATGAGAGCATTATACTGCCTCTGTACAAATCCCTAGTTAGACCGCACATGGAGTACTGTGTCCAGTTTTGGGCACCGGTGCTCAGGAAGGATATAATGGAACTAGAGAGAGTACAAAGGAGGGCAACAAAATTAATAAAGGGGATGGGAGAACTACAATACCCAGATAGATTAGCGAAATTAGGATTATTTAGTCTAGAAAAAAGACGACTGAGGGGCGATCTAATAACCATGTATAAGTATATAAGGGGACAATACAAATATCTCGCTGAGGATCTGTTTATACCAAGGAAGGTGACGGGCACAAGGGGGCATTCTTTGCGTCTGGAGGAGAGAAGGTTTTTCCACCAACATAGAAGAGGATTCTTTACTGTTAGGGCAGTGAGAATCTGGAATTGCTTGCCTGAGGAGGTGGTGATGGCGAACTCAGTCGAGGGGTTCAAGAGAGGCCTGGATGTCTTCCTAGAGCAGAACAATATTGTATCATACAATTATTAGGTTCTGTAGAAGGACGTAGATCTGGGTATTTATTATGATGGAATATAGGCTGAACTGGATGGACAAATGTCTTTTTTCGGCCTTACTAACTATGTTACTATGTTACTATGTTACTTTTCATCATAGTGCTTTTACCAATGCATAAAATGCATGGAGAAGTCATTTCGAATGACTGGTCCTCAGTGTTGTGAGAACGATGACTGGTTAAAATTTTTGGTGGTTTCTTGTTCAGTCCATAGGCCTACATCATGTGGCAAACCGGTGAGCATGTGGCTCTATTAGTATAGGAGATACCTGAAAACATATCACACTTTTCATCATAGTGCTTTTACCAATGCATAAAATGCATGGAGAAGTCATTTCGAATGACTGGTCCTCAGTGTTGTGAGAACGATGACTGGTTAAAATTTTTGGTGGTTTCTTGTTCAGTCCATAGGCCTACATCATGTGGCAAACCGGTGAGCATGTGGCTCTATTAGTATAGGAGATACCTGAAAACATATCACACTTTTCATCATAGTGCTTTTACCAATGCATAAAATGCATGGAGAAGTCATTTCGAATGACTGGTCCTCAGTGTTGTGAGAACGATGACTGGTTAAAATTTTTGGTGGTTTCTTGTTCAGTCCATAGGCCTACATCATGTGGCAAACCGGTGAGCATGTGGCTCTATTAGTATAGGAGATACCTGAAAACATATCACACTTTTCATCATAGTGCTTTTACCAATGCATAAAATGCATGGAGAAGTCATTTCGAATGACTGGTCCTCAGTGTTGTGAGAACGATGACTGGTTAAAATTTTTGGTGGTTTCTTGTTCAGTCCATAGGCCTACATCATGTGGCAAACCGGTGAGCATGTGGCTCTATTAGTATAGGAGATACCTGAAAACATATCACACTTTTCATCATAGTGCTTTTACCAATGCATAAAATGCATGGAGAAGTCATTTCGAATGACTGGTCCTCAGTGTTGTGAGAACGATGACTGGTTAAAATTTTTGGTGGTTTCTTGTTCAGTCCATAGGCCTACATCATGTGGCAAACCGGTGAGCATGTGGCTCTATTAGTATAGGAGATACCTGAAAACATATCACACTTTTCATCATAGTGCTTTTACCAATGCATAAAATGCATGGAGAAGTCATTTCGAATGACTGGTCTTCAGTGTTGTGAGAACGATGACTGGTTAAAATTTTTGGTGGTTTCTTGTTCAGTCCATAGGCCTACATCATGTGGCAAACCGGTGAGCATGTGGCTCTATTAGTATAGGAGATACCTGAAAACATATCACACTTTTCATCATAGTGCTTTTACCAATGCATAAAATGCATGGAGAAGTCATTTCGAATGACTGGTCCTCAGTGTTGTGAGAACGATGACTGGTTAAAATTTTTGGTGGTTTCTTGTTCAGTCCATAGGCCTACATCATGTGGCAAACCGGTGAGCATGTGGCTCTATTAGTATAGGAGATACCTGAAAACATATCACACTTTTCATCATAGTGCTTTTACCAATGCATAAAATGCATGGAGAAGTCATTTCGAATGACTGGTCCTCAGTGTTGTGAGAACGATGACTGGTTAAAATTTTTGGTGGTTTCTTGTTCAGTCCATAGGCCTACATCATGTGGCAAACCGGTGAGCATGTGGCTCTATTAGTATAGGAGATACTTGAAAACATATCACACTTTTCATCATAGTGCTTTTACCAATGCATAAAATGCATGGAGAAGTCATTTCGAATGACTGGTCCTCAGTGTTGTGAGAACGATGACTGGTTAAAATTTTTGGTGGTTTCTTGTTCAGTCCATAGGCCTACATCATGTGGCAAACCGGTGAGCATGTGGCTCTATTAGTATAGGAGATACCTGAAAACATATCACACTTTTCATCATAGTGCTTTTACCAATGCATAAAATGCATGGAGAAGTCATTTCGAATGACTGGTCCTCAGTGTTGTGAGAACGATGACTGGTTAACATTTTTGGTGGTTTCTTGTTCAGTCCATAGGCCTACATCATGTGGCAAACCGGTGAGCATGTGGCTCTATTAGTATAGGAGATACCTGAAAACATATCACACTTTTCATCATAGTGCTTTTACCAATGCATAAAATGCATGGAGAAGTCATTTCGAATGACTGGTCCTCAGTGTTGTGAGAACGATGACTGGTTAAAATTTTTGGTGGTTTCTTGTTCAGTCCATAGGCCTACATCATGTGGCAAACCGGTGAGCATGTGGCTCTATTAGTATAGGAGATACCTGAAAACATATCACACTTTTCATCATAGTGCTTTTACCAATGCATAAAATGCATGGAGAAGTCATTTCGAATGACTGGTCCTCAGTGTTGTGAGAACGATGACTGGTTAAAATTTTTGGTGGTTTCTTGTTCAGTCCATAGGCCTACATCATGTGGCAAACCGGTGAGCATGTGGCTCTATTAGTATAGGAGATACCTGAAAACATATCACACTTTTCATCATAGTGCTTTTACCAATGCATAAAATGCATGGAGAAGTCATTTCGAATGACTGGTCCTCAGTGTTGTGAGAACGATGACTGGTTAAAATTTTTGGTGGTTTCTTGTTCAGTCCATAGGCCTACATCATGTGGCAAACCGGTGAGCATGTGGCTCTATTAGTATAGGAGATACCTGAAAACATATCACACTTTTCATCATAGTGCTTTTACCAATGCATAAAATGCATGGAGAAGTCATTTCGAATGACTGGTCCTCAGTGTTGTGAGAACGATGACTGGTTAAAATTTTTGGTGGTTTCTTGTTCAGTCCATAGGCCTACATCATGTGGCAAACCGGTGAGCATGTGGCTCTATTAGTATAGGAGATACCTGAAAACATATCACACTTTTCATCATAGTGCTTTTACCAATGCATAAAATGCATGGAGAAGTCATTTCGAATGACTGGTCCTCAGTGTTGTGAGAACGATGACTGGTTAAAATTTTTGGTGGTTTCTTGTTCAGTCCATAGGCCTACATCATGTGGCAAACCGGTGAGCATGTGGCTCTATTAGTATAGGAGATACCTGAAAACATATCACACTTTTCATCATAGTGCTTTTACCAATGCATAAAATGCATGGAGAAGTCATTTCGAATGACTGGTCCTCAGTGTTGTGAGAACGATGACTGGTTAAAATTTTTGGTGGTTTCTTGTTCAGTCCATAGGCCTACATCATGTGGCAAACCGGTGAGCATGTGGCTCTATTAGTATAGGAGATACCTGAAAACATATCACACTTTTCATCATAGTGCTTTTACCAATGCATAAAATGCATGGAGAAGTCATTTCGAATGACTGGTCCTCAGTGTTGTGAGAACGATGACTGGTTAAAATTTTTGGTGGTTTCTTGTTCAGTCCATAGGCCTACATCATGTGGCAAACCGGTGAGCATGTGGCTCTATTAGTATAGGAGATACCTGAAAACATATCACACTTTTCATCATAGTGCTTTTACCAATGCATAAAATGCATGGAGAAGTCATTTCGAATGACTGGTCCTCAGTGTTGTGAGAACGATGACTGGTTAAAATTTTTGGTGGTTTCTTGTTCAGTCCATAGGCCTACATCATGTGGCAAACCGGTGAGCATGTGGCTCTATTAGTATAGGAGATACCTGAAAACATATCACACTTTTCATCATAGTGCTTTTACCAATGCATAAAATGCATGGAGAAGTCATTTCGAATGACTGGTCCTCAGTGTTGTGAGAACGATGACTGGTTAAAATTTTTGGTGGTTTCTTGTTCAGTCCATAGGCCTACATCATGTGGCAAACCGGTGAGCATGTGGCTCTATTAGTATAGGAGATACCTGAAAACATATCACACTTTTCATCATAGTGCTTTTACCAATGCATAAAATGCATGGAGAAGTCATTTCGAATGACTGGTCCTCAGTGTTGTGAGAACGATGACTGGTTAAAATTTTTGGTGGTTTCTTGTTCAGTCCATAGGCCTACATCATGTGGCAAACCGGTGAGCATGTGGCTCTATTAGTATAGGAGATACCTGAAAACATATCACACTTTTCATCATAGTGCTTTTACCAATGCATAAAATGCATGGAGAAGTCATTTCGAATGACTGGTCCTCAGTGTTGTGAGAACGATGACTGGTTAAAATTTTTGGTGGTTTCTTGTTCAGTCCATAGGCCTACATCATGTGGCAAACCGGTGAGCATGTGGCTCTATTAGTATAGGAGATACCTGAAAACATATCACACTTTTCATCATAGTGCTTTTACCAATGCATAAAATGCATGGAGAAGTCATTTCGAATGACTGGTCCTCAGTGTTGTGAGAACGATGACTGGTTAAAATTTTTGGTGGTTTCTTGTTCAGTCCATAGGCCTACATCATGTGGCAAACCGGTGAGCATGTGGCTCTATTAGTATAGGAGATACCTGAAAACATATCACACTTTTCATCATAGTGCTTTTACCAATGCATAAAATGCATGGAGAAGTCATTTCGAATGACTGGTCCTCAGTGTTGTGAGAACGATGACTGGTTAAAATTTTTGGTGGTTTCTTGTTCAGTCCATAGGCCTACATCATGTGGCAAACCGGTGAGCATGTGGCTCTATTAGTATAGGAGATACCTGAAAACATATCACACTTTTCATCATAGTGCTTTTACCAATGCATAAAATGCATGGAGAAGTCATTTCGAATGACTGGTCCTCAGTGTTGTGAGAACGATGACTGGTTAAAATTTTTGGTGGTTTCTTGTTCAGTCCATAGGCCTACATCATGTGGCAAACCGGTGAGCATGTGGCTCTATTAGTATAGGAGATACCTGAAAACATATCACACTTTTCATCATAGTGCTTTTACCAATGCATAAAATGCATGGAGAAGTCATTTCGAATGACTGGTCCTCAGTGTTGTGAGAACGATGACTGGTTAAAATTTTTGGTGGTTTCTTGTTCAGTCCATAGGCCTACATCATGTGGCAAACCGGTGAGCATGTGGCTCTATTAGTATAGGAGATACCTGAAAACATATCACACTTTTCATCATAGTGCTTTTACCAATGCATAAAATGCATGGAGAAGTCATTTCGAATGACTGGTCCTCAGTGTTGTGAGAACGATGACTGGTTAAAATTTTTGGTGGTTTCTTGTTCAGTCCATAGGCCTACATCATGTGGCAAACCGGTGAGCATGTGGCTCTATTAGTATAGGAGATACCTGAAAACATATCACACTTTTCATCATAGTGCTTTTACCAATGCATAAAATGCATGGAGAAGTCATTTCGAATGACTGGTCCTCAGTGTTGTGAGAACGATGACTGGTTAAAATTTTTGGTGGTTTCTTGTTCAGTCCATAGGCCTACATCATGTGGCAAACCGGTGAGCATGTGGCTCTATTAGTATAGGAGATACCTGAAAACATATCACACTTTTCATCATAGTGCTTTTACCAATGCATAAAATGCATGGAGAAGTCATTTCGAATGACTGGTCCTCAGTGTTGTGAGAACGATGACTGGTTAAAATTTTTGGTGGTTTCTTGTTCAGTCCATAGGCCTACATCATGTGGCAAACCGGTGAGCATGTGGCTCTATTAGTATAGGAGATACCTGAAAACATATCACACTTTTCATCATAGTGCTTTTACCAATGCATAAAATGCATGGAGAAGTCATTTCGAATGACTGGTCCTCAGTGTTGTGAGAACGATGACTGGTTAAAATTTTTGGTGGTTTCTTGTTCAGTCCATAGGCCTACATCATGTGGCAAACCGGTGAGCATGTGGCTCTATTAGTATAGGAGATACCTGAAAACATATCACACTTTTCATCATAGTGCTTTTACCAATGCATAAAATGCATGGAGAAGTCATTTCGAATGACTGGTCCTCAGTGTTGTGAGAACGATGACTGGTTAAAATTTTTGGTGGTTTCTTGTTCAGTCCATAGGCCTACATCATGTGGCAAACCGGTGAGCATGTGGCTCTATTAGTATAGGAGATACCTGAAAACATATCACACTTTTCATCATAGTGCTTTTACCAATGCATAAAATGCATGGAGAAGTCATTTCGAATGACTGGTCCTCAGTGTTGTGAGAACGATGACTGGTTAAAATTTTTGGTGGTTTCTTGTTCAGTCCATAGGCCTACATCATGTGGCAAACCGGTGAGCATGTGGCTCTATTAGTATAGGAGATACCTGAAAACATATCACACTTTTCATCATAGTGCTTTTACCAATGCATAAAATGCATGGAGAAGTCATTTCGAATGACTGGTCCTCAGTGTTGTGAGAACGATGACTGGTTAAAATTTTTGGTGGTTTCTTGTTCAGTCCATAGGCCTACATCATGTGGCAAACCGGTGAGCATGTGGCTCTATTAGTATAGGAGATACCTGAAAACATATCACACTTTTCATCATAGTGCTTTTACCAATGCATAAAATGCATGGAGAAGTCATTTCGAATGACTGGTCCTCAGTGTTGTGAGAACGATGACTGGTTAAAATTTTTGGTGGTTTCTTGTTCAGTCCATAGGCCTACATCATGTGGCAAACCGGTGAGCATGTGGCTCTATTAGTATAGGAGATACCTGAAAACATATCACACTTTTCATCATAGTGCTTTTACCAATGCATAAAATGCATGGAGAAGTCATTTCGAATGACTGGTCCTCAGTGTTGTGAGAACGATGACTGGTTAAAATTTTTGGTGGTTTCTTGTTCAGTCCATAGGCCTACATCATGTGGCAAACCGGTGAGCATGTGGCTCTATTAGTATAGGAGATACCTGAAAACATATCACACTTTTCATCATAGTGCTTTTACCAATGCATAAAATGCATGGAGAAGTCATTTCGAATGACTGGTCCTCAGTGTTGTGAGAACGATGACTGGTTAAAATTTTTGGTGGTTTCTTGTTCAGTCCATAGGCCTACATCATGTGGCAAACCGGTGAGCATGTGGCTCTATTAGTATAGGAGATACCTGAAAACATATCACACTTTTCATCATAGTGCTTTTACCAATGCATAAAATGCATGAGAAGTCATTTCGAATGACTGGTCCTCAGTGTTGTGAGAACGATGACTGGTTAAAATTTTTGGTGGTTTCTTGTTCAGTCCATAGGCCTACATCATGTGGCAAACCGGTGAGCATGTGGCTCTATTAGTATAGGAGATACCTGAAAAACATATCACACTTTTCATCATAGTGCTTTTACCAATGCATAAAATGCATGGAGAAGTCATTTCGAATGACTGGTCCTCAGTGTTGTGAGAACGATGACTGGTTAAAATTTTTGGTGGTTTCTTGTTCAGTCCATAGGCCTACTTCATGTGGCAAACCGGTGAGCATGTGGCTCTATTAGTATAGGAGATACCTGAAAACATATCACACTTTTCATCATAGTGCTTTTACCAATGCATAAAATGCATGGAGAAGTCATTTCGAATGACTGGTCCTCAGTGTTGTGAGAACGATGACTGGTTAAAAGTTTTGGTGGTTTCTTGTTCAGTCCATAGGCCTACATCATGTGGCAAACCGGTGAGCATGTGGCTCTATTAGTATAGGAGATACCTGAAAACATATCACACTTTTCATCATAGTGCTTTTACCAATGCATAAAATGCATGGAGAAGTCATTTCGAATGACTGGTCCTCAGTGTTGTGAGAACGATGACTGGTTAAAATTTTTGGTGGTTTCTTGTTCAGTCCATAGGCCTACATCATGTGGCAAACCGGTGAGCATGTGGCTCTATTAGTATAGGAGATACCTGAAAACATATCACACTTTTCATCATAGTGCTTTTACCAATGCATAAAATGCATGAGAAGTCATTTCGAATGACTGGTCCTCAGTGTTGTGAGAACGATGACTGGTTAAAATTTTTGGTGGTTTCTTGTTCAGTCCATAGGCCTACATCATGTGGCAAACCGGTGAGCATGTGGCTCTATTAGTATAGGAGATACCTGAAAACATATCACACTTTTCATCATAGTGCTTTTACCAATGCATAAAATGCATGGAGAAGTCATTTCGAATGACTGGTCCTCAGTGTTGTGAGAACGATGACTGGTTAAAATTTTTGGTGGTTTCTTGTTCAGTCCATAGGCCTACATCATGTGGCAAACCGGTGAGCATGTGGCTCTATTAGTATAGGAGATACCTGAAAACATATCACACTTTTCATCATAGTGCTTTTACCAATGCATAAAATGCATGGAGAAGTCATTTCGAATGACTGGTCCTCAGTGTTGTGAGAACGATGACTGGTTAAAATTTTGGTGGTTTCTTGTTCAGTCCATAGGCCTACATCATGTGGCAAACCGGTGAGCATGTGGCTCTATTAGTATAGGAGATACCTGAAAACATATCACACTTTTCATTCATAGTGCTTTACCAATGCATAAAATGCATGGAGAAGTCATTTCGAATGACTGGTCCCTCAGTGTTGTGAGAACGATGACTGGTTAAAATTTTTGGTGGTTTCTTGTTCAGTCCATAGGCCTACATCATGTGGCCAAACCGGTGAGCATGTGGCTCTATTAGTATAGGAGATACCTGAAAACATATCACACTTTTCATCATAGTGCTTTTACCAATGCATAAAATGCATGGAGAAGTCATTTCGAATGACTGGTCCTCAGTGTTGTGAGAACGATGACTGGTTAAAATTTTTGGTGGTTTCTTGTTCAGTCCATAGGCCTACATCATGTGGCAAACCGGTGAGCATGTGGCTCTATTAGTATAGGAGATACCTGAAAACTATCACACTTTTTCATCATAGTGCTTTTACAATGCATAAAATGCATGGAGAAGTCATTTCGAATGACTGGTCCTCAGTGTTGTGAGAACGATGACTGGTTAAAATTTTTGGTGGTTTCTTGTTCAGTCCATAGGCCTACATTCATGTGGCAAACGGTGAGCATGTGGCCTCTATTAGTATAGGAGATACCTGAAAACATATCACACTTTTCATCATAGTGCTTTTACCAATGCATAAAATGCATGGAGAAGTCATTTCGAATGACTGGTCCTCAGTGTTGTGAGAACGATGACTGGTTAAATTTTTGGTGGTTTCTTGTTCAGTCCATAGGCCTACATCATGTGGCAAACCGGTGAGCATGTGGCTCTATTAGTATAGGAGATACCTGAAAACATATCACACTTTTCATCATAGTGCTTTTACCAATGCATAAAATGCATGGAGAAGTCATTTCGAATGACTGGTCCTCAGTGTTGTGAGAACGATGACTGGTTAAAATTTTTGGTGTTTCTTGTTCAGTCCATAGGCCTACATCATGTGGCAAACCGGTGAGCATGTGGCTCTATTAGTATAGGAGATACCTGAAAACATATCACACTTTTCATCATCGTGCTTTTACCAATGCATAAAATGCATGGAGAAGTCATTTCGAATGACTGGTCCTCAGTGTTGTGAGAACGATGACTGGTTAAAATTTTTGGTGGTTTCTTGTCTCAGTCCATAGGCCTACATCATGTGGCAAACCGGTGAGCATGTGGCTCTATTAGTATAGGAGATACCTGAAAACATATCACACTTTTCATCATAGTGCTTTTACCAATGCATAAAATGCATGGAGAAGTCATTTCGAATGACTGGTCCTCAGTGTTGTCGAGAACGATGACTGGTTAAAATTTTTGGTGGTTTCTTGTTCAGTCCATAGGCCTACATCATGTGGCAAACCGGTGAGCATGTGGCTCTATTAGTATAGGAGATACCTGAAAACAATCACACTTTTCATCATAGTGCTTTTACCAATGCATAAAATGCATGGAGAAGTCATTTCGAATGACTGGTCCTCAGTGTTGTGAGAACGATGACTGGTTAAAATTTTTGGTGGTTTTCTTGTTCAGTCCATAGGCCTACATAATGTGGCAAACCGGTGAGCATGTGGCTCTATTAGTATAGGAGATACCTGAAAACAATCACACTTTTCATCATAGTGCTTTTACCAATGCATAAAATGCATGGAGAAGTCATTTCGAATGACTGGTCCTCAGTGTTGTGAGAACGATGACTGGTTAAAATTTTGGTGGTTTCTTGTTCAGTCCATAGGCCTACATCATGTGGCAAACCGGTGAGCATGTGGCTCTATTAGTATAGGAGATACCTGAAAACATATCACACTTTTCAAAACATATCACACTTTTCATCATAGTGCTTTTACCAATGCATAAAATGCATGGAGAAGTCATTTCGAATGACTGGTCCTCAGTGTTGTGAGAACGATGACTGGTTAAAATTTTTGGTGGTTTCTTGTTCAGTCCATAGGCCTACATCATGTGGCAAACCGGTGAGCATGTGGCTCTATTAGTATAGGAGATACCTGAAAACATATCACACTTTTCATCAATAGTGCTTTTACCAATGCATAAAATGCATGGAGAAGTCATTTCGAATGACTGGTCCTCAGTGTTGTGAGAACGATGACTGGTTAAAATTTTTGGTGGTTTCTTGTTCAGTCCATAGGCCTACATCATGTGGCAAACCGGTGAGCATGTGGCTCTATTAGTATAGGAGATACCTGAAAACATATCACACTTTTCATCATAGTGCTTTTACCAATGCATAAAATGCATGGAGAAGTCATTTCGAATGACTGGTCCTCAGTGTTGTGAGAACGATGACTGGTTAAAATTTTTGGTGGTTTCTTGTTCAGTCCATAGGCCTACATCATGTGGCAAACCGTGAGCATGTGGCTCTATTAGTATAGGAGATACCTGAAAACATATCACACTTTTCATCATAGTGCTTTTACCAATGCATAAAATGCATGGAGAAGTCATTTCGAATGACTGGTCCTCAGTGTTGTGAGAACGATGACTGGTTAAAATTTTTGGTGGTTCTTGTTCAGGTCCATAGGCCTACATCATGTGGCAAAACCGGTGAGCATGTGGCTCTATTAGTATAGGAGATACCTGAAAACATATCACACTTTTCATCATAGTGCTTTTACCAATGCATAAATGCATGGAGAAGTCATTTCGAATGACTGGTCCTCAGTGTTGTGAGAACGATGACTGGTTAAAATTTTTGGTGGTTTCTTGTTCAGTCCATAGGCCTACATCATGTGGCAAACCGGTGAGCATGTGGCTCTCTTAGTATTAGGAGATACCTGAAAACATATCACACTTTTCATCATAGTGCTTTTACCAATGCATAAAATGCATGGAGAAGTCATTTCGAATGGACTGGTCCTCAGTGTTGTGAGAACGATGACTGGTTAAAATTTTTGGTGGTTTCTTGTTCAGGTCCATAGGCCTACATCATGTGGCAAACCGGTGAAGCATGTGGCTCTATTAGTTAGGAGATACCTGAAAACATATCACACTTTTTCATCATAGTGCTTTTACCAATGCATAAAAATGCTAATGTAAGAAGTCATTTCGAATGACTGGTCCTCAGTGTTGTGAGAACGATGACTGGTTAAAATTTTTGGTGGTTTCTTGTTCAGTCCATAGGCCTACTATGTGGAAACCGGTGAGCATGTGGTCTATTTAGTATAGGGTACCTGAAACATATACACTTTTCATAATAGTGCTTTACAATGCATAAAATGGCTCTATGAGAACTGAATTATGTGGGCTCTATAGTATAGGAGATACCTGAAAAAATATCACACTTTTCATCATAGTGCTTTTATCCAATGCATAAAATGCATGGAGAAGTCATTTCGAATGACTGGTCCTCAGTGTTGTGAGAACGATGACTGGTTAAAAATTTTTGGTGGTTTTCTTGTTCAGTCCATAGGCCTACATCATGTGGCAAACGGTGAGCATGTGGCCTCTATTAGTATAGGAGATACCTGAAAAACTATCACACTTTTCATCATAGTGCCTTTTACCAATGCATAAAATGCATGGAGAAGTCATTCGAATGACTGGTCCTCAGTGTTGTGAGAACGATGACTGGTTAAATTTTTGGTGGTTTCTTGTTCAGTCCATAGGCCTACATCATGTGGCAAAACCGGTGAGCATGTGGCTCTATTAGTATAGGAAGATACCTGAA
>NW_027193821.1:300000-488625 GCF_032444005.1 Ranitomeya imitator
AAACTCTGTGTTATTTAAATGCATTTTTGCTTTTTTTGCTTAGTTATATCAGGGTTTTCATTTACTTTTTTCTCTTGTAGGTTTTAATGTTTTGTGGCCATTTTGAACATGCGTTTTACCTCTGCATGTATACCAACTTAAGTTAAGCTCAATTTTGTGTTTTTTTTTTCTGTGTATTGTTGCATTCTGTGCAATCCGGGGTGTGGCCTCCCTGTTTCTGAGCTAGAAACTATATAAGGCTTCCCTAGTCTAGTGTTTCACTGTTTGGGCTCAGTCCTTTCATCTGCCCTTATTCACACTGAGGTCAACATTGACACATGGTAAGGTTTTAATATTAGATAGTTTAGGACTGTCCCGATCAGAGTTACCATGACGAGGTGGGATGGCTTTTGTGCTATTTTTTGATCAAGAAACAGTATTACTAAAAACTCTGTGTTATTTAAATGCATTTTTGCTTTTTTTACTTAGTTATATCAGGGTTTTAATTTACTTTTTTCTCTTGTAGGTTTTAATGTTTTGTGGCCATTTTGAACATGCGTTTTACCTCTGCATGTATACCAACTTAAGTTAAGCTCAATTTTGTGTTTTTTTTTTCTGTGTATTGTTGCATTCTGTGCAATCCGGGGTGTGGCCTCCCTGTTTCTGAGCTAGACACTATATAAGGCTTCCCTAGTCTAGTGTTTCACTGTTTGGGCTCAGTCCTTTCATCTGCCCTTATTCACACTGAGGTCAACATTGACACATGGTAAGGTTTTAATATTAGATAGTTTAGGACTGTCCCGATCAGAGTTACCGTGACGAGGTGGGATGGCTTTTGTGCTATTTTTTGATCAAAAAACAGTATTACTAAAAACTGTGTTATTTAAATGCATTTTTGCTTTTTTTACTTAGTTATATCAGGGTTTTCATTTACTTTTTTCTCTTGTAGGTTTTAATGTTTTGTGGCCATTTTGAACATGCGTTTTACCTCTGCATGTATACCAACTTAAGTTAAGCTCAATTTTGTGTTTTTTTTTTTCTGTGTATTGTTGCATTCTGTGCAATCCGGGGTGTGGCCTCCCTGTTTCTGAGCTAGAAACTATATAAGGCTTCCCTAGTCTAGTGTTTCACTGTTTGGGCTCAGTCCTTTCATCTGCCCTTATTCACACTGAGGTCAACATTGACACATGGTAAGGTTTTAATATTAGATAGTTTAGGACTGTCCCGATCAGAGTTACTGTGACGAGGTGGGATGGCTTTTGTGCTATTTTTTGATAAAAAAAAACAGTATTACTAAAAACTCTGTGTTATTTAAATGCATTTTTGCTTTTTTTACTTAGTTATATCAGGGTTTTCATTTACTTTTTTCTCTTGTAGGTTTTAACATACTCAAATACTCTGCTGCAGTTGAGTGGTCTCATGGATACTTATTGTTAATTGGCCCAATCTCCTGATGGGGCGGACTATCTCACTATGGGTTCGCCTTGGAGGTTTGACCCTAATCTTTGAGCACCCGAGAGCGTGGTGTCTTGCCTGTCATCGGTGAATTTGTCTTTCTCCCCCCCCCCCCATTATATATATATATACAGTGGGGCAAAAAAGTATTTAGTCAGTCAACAATAGTGCAAGTTCCACCACTTAAAAAGATGAGTGGCGTCTGTAATTTACATCATAGGTAGACCTCAACTATGGGAGACAAACTGAGAAAAAAAAATCCAGAAAATCACATTGTCTGTTTTTTTAACATTTTATTTGCATATTATGGTGAAAAATAAGTATTTGGTCAGAAACAAAATTTCATCTCAATACTTTGTAATATATCCTTTGTTGGCAATGACAGAGGTCAAACGTTTTCTGTAAGTCTTCACAAGGTTGCCACACACTGTTGTTGGTATGTTGGCCCATTCCTCCATGCAGATCTACTCTAGAGCAGTGATGTTTTTGGCTTTTCGCTTGGCAACACGGACTTTCAACTCCCTCCAAAGGTTTTCTATAGGGTTGAGATCTGGAGACTGGCTAGGCCACTCCAGGACCTTGAAATGCTTCTTACGAAGCCACTCCTTCGTTGCCCTGGCGGTGTGCTTTGGATCATTGTCATGTTGAAAGACCCAGCCACGTTTCATCTTCAATGCCCTTGCTGATGGAAGGAGGTTTGCACTCAAAATCTCACTATACATGGCCCCATTCATTCTTTCATGTACCCGGATCAGTCGTCCTGGCCCCTTTGCAGAGAAACAGCCCCAAAGCATGATGTTTCCACCACCATGCTTTATAGTAGGTATGGTGTTTGATGGATGTAACTCAGTATTCTTTTTCCTCCAAACACGACAAGTTGTGTTTCTACCAAACAGTTCCAGTTTGGTTTCATCAGACCATAGGACATTCTCCCAAAACTCCTCTGGATCATCCAAATGCTCTCTAGCAAACTTCAGACGGGCCCAGACATGTACTGGCTTAAGCAGTGGGACACGTCTGGCACTGCAGGATCTGAGTCCATGGTGGCGTAGTGTGTTACTTATGGTAGGCCTTGTTACATTGGTCCCAGCTCTCTGCAGTTCATTCACTAGGTCCCCCCGCGTGGTTCTGGGATTTTTGCTCACCGTTCTTGTGATCATTCTGACCCCACGGGGTGGGATTTTGCGTGGAGCCCCAGATCGAGGGAGATTATCAGTGGTCTTGTATGTCTTCCATTTTCTAATTATTGCTCCCACTGTTGATTTCTTCACTCCAAGATGGTTGGCTATTGCAGATTCAGTCTTCCCAGCCTGGTGCAGGGCTACAATTTTGTTTCTGGTGTCCTTTGACAGCTCTTTGGTCTTCACCATAGTAGAGTTTGGAGTCAGACTGTTTGAGGGTGTGCACAGGTGTCTTTTTATACTGATAACAAGTTTAAACAGGTGCCATTACTACAGGTAATGAGTGGAGGAAAGAGGAGACTCTTAAAGAAGAAGTTACAGGTCTGTGAGAGCCAGAAATCTTGATTGTTTGTTTCTGACCAAATACTTATTTTCCACCATAATATGCAAAAAAAAATGATAAAAAAAACAGACAATGTGATTTTCTGGATTTTTTTTTCTCAGTTTGTCTCCCATAGTTAAGGTCTACCTATGATGTAAATTACAGACGCCTCTCATCTTTTTAAGTGGTGGAACTTGCACTATTGCTGACTGACTAAATACTTTTTTGCCCCACTGTATATATATATATATATATTTTTTTTTTTGTTTTTTTTGTTTTTTTTGTTCTCTGATGGCATGCGGGACATCTCGCTTGTGCAAGGGTTATTATTCTGTTTAACTAGACTTTACATGTTTGCAAGTTCTCGTTCATGGGACCTACCAAGTTCGGGGGGGTGGGGGGTTCAGTGTTTCCCTCGGCTTCCCTTATCCACCTAAGGTGCACGGGTGAGGGGAGGGGAGGAGACTTCTCCTTCTCCATTCTTTTGCCCTAGCTACATAGATGCATAGTCTGATTTGGTGCGTCAATCCTAACGCACCTTCTCTTATGTTTTCCAGGTTCTATTATTTCTTCTCTACCCTGCCTTTTTCCCTTCCCTCCTATTGTTTTCTCCCTACTACCCTTGGCTGTCACGTGATCTGGCGGATGGGGCGCATGATGTCGCGGGATGGCGTAGAGGTATTTGATAAAGAATGTAAGTCCGCAAGGACAGGGTCCTCTCCCCTCTGTACCAGTCTGTCGCTGTAAATTTGTTTACTGTAAATGATATCTATAACTCTATATGTAACCCCCTTTCTCATGTACAGCACCATGGAATTAATGGCGCTATATAAATAAATAATAATAATAATAATCTATAATATAACGCTGGGAGCGTCACTCTGTCCGAAGCCTTTATAGACTGCGCAAGCGCCGGCGCAGTCTGGCCCCCACAGAGTGACGCGGTATGCGTAAACACTGAACGCACACCGCGATCTCCACCGGAGAGTCAGGGACCGCCAGGAGGGTAAGTATATTCACCTGTCCCCCGTTCCAGCGCTGCATGCGGCTCCGTCTCCCGGGTCCTCTGCTATGACGTTCACAGTTCAGAGGGTGCAATGACGCGCTTAATGCGCGCCGGTGCCGCCCTCTGACTGAACAGTCACAGCCAGAGGAGCCGGAACGGGACAGCGTAGCGGTGGAACGGGACAGACAGGTGAGTATAGCAAGTGCTGGGGGCCTGAGCTAGCGGTGATACCGGCACCTGACCCCCACAGCGCGCCGGTGTCCCCGCCTGCTCCGGCTCCCAGCACTCGGCGCCCAGCGACCATAGGTGAGTATGGTATTTTTGTTTTTCATATATATGGCAGTAGCATACGGGGCATATACAATGGAGCATCTTATGGGGGGCATATAATACAATGGAGCATCTTATGGTGCCATCAACCATAATGGAGCAGTGTACGGGGGCATATATTATGGAGCGTCTTATGGGGGCCATAAACCTTTATGGAGCAGTGTACGGGGGCATACACACTGGAGCGTCTTATGGGGGCCATAAACCTTTATGGAGCAGTGTACGGGGGGCATACACTATGGTGCATCTTATGGGGGCCATAAACCTTTATGGAGCAGTGTACGGGGGGCATACACTATGGAGCATCTTATGGGGGCCATCAACCTTTATGGAGCAGTGTACGGGGGGCATACACTATGGTGCATCTTATGGGGGCCATAAACCTTTATGGAGCAGTGTACGGGGGGGCATACACTATGGAGCAACTTATAAGGGCCATAAACCATAATGGGGCAGTGTACGGGGCATATACTATGGAGCATTTTATGGGGCCCATCAACCATAATGGAGCAGCTTATGGGGCATATGGATGGGAGAAGCAAATTAAAGAATGGTGGCAGCACATGACAGAACGGGCGCAGGATGGGAGCAGCACATGACAGAACAGGGGCACAGGATGGGAGCAGCACATGACAGGATGGGGGCGCAGGATGGGTGCAACACATGGCAGGATGGGGGCGCAGGATGGGTGCAGCACATGGCAGGATGGGGGCGCAGGATGGGTGCAACACATGGCAGGATGGGTGCAACACATGGCAGGATGGGGGCGCAGGATGGGTGCAGCACATGACAGGATGGAGCAGCACATGTCAGAATTGGGGTGCAGGATTGGAGCAGCACATGACAGGATGGGAGCACAGGATGGGAGCAGAACATGTCAGAATGGAGGCGCAGGATGGGTGCAGCACATGTGAGAATGGAGGCGCAGGATGGGTGCAGCACATGTCAGAATGGGGGCGCAGGATGGGAGCAGCACATGTCACAATGGGGGCGCAGGATGGGAGCAGCACATGGCAGAATGGGGGCGCAGGATGGGTGCAGCACATGACAGGATGGGGGCGCAGGATGGGTGCTGCACATGGCAGGATGGGGGCGCAGGATGGGTGCAACACATGGCAGGATGGGGGCGCAGGATGGGTGCAGCACATGACAGGATGGAGCAGCACATGTCAGAATGGGGGTGCAGGATTGAAGCAGCACATGACAGGATGGGGCACAGGATGGGAGCAGCCAGGGCCGGCATCAGCACCCGGCGCACCGGGCAAATGCCGGGGCACTAGAGAGAGAGGGGGGCCAACTCACGCTATCATAGATACAGCTGGGAGAGCAGAGCAGGAGATAACATGCTCTCTCCGCCCACAAAGTCACTGCTGGCTGTGTTCTCTTAACCCCTATGTGCCAGCTCTGACACAAGCATCTTCTCCCTCAGTCAGTGCAGCCAGGCAGGCACACATAGGGGTTAAGAGAAGGCAGCCAGTGTGACATTGTTTGTGGGCGGAGAGAGCACGTTCTCTGCTCTGATCTCCGCCCCTGGCTGGCTGCCGTGCTGCTGAAGTTATGAGGCAGATTCAGGAGGAGCTCCTAGTCCTACCAGTGCCTGAGTGAGTGGCGCTGCTATATACTACGTGGGCTGCGCTGCTATATACTACGTGGGCTGCGCTGCTATATACTACGTGGGCTGCGCTGCTATATACTACGTGGGCTGCGCTGCTATATACTACGTGGGCTGCGCTGCTATATACTACGAGGGCTGCGCTGCTATATACTACGTGGGCTGCGCTGCTATATACTACGTGGGCTGCGCTGCTATATACTACGTGGGCTGCGCTGCTATATACTACGTGGGCTGCGCTGCTATATACTACGAGGGCTGCGCTGCTATATACTACGTGGGCAGTGTTATATACTACATGGCCGTGTTTATATGCGATCATGAATCGGGGTATGTGTTAAAGGGGGGGCCCACTAAGACTCTTTCGCCCGGGGCCCTCAAAAACCTGGAGCCGGCCCTGGGAGCAGCACATGGCAGAATGGGGGTGCAGGATAGGTGCAGCACATGACAGGATGGGGATGCAGGATAGGTGCAGCACATGACAGAATGGGGGCGCAGGATGGAGCAGCACATGTCAGAATGGGGGTGCAGGATAGGTGCAGCACATGACAGGATGGGGACGCAGGATGGAGCAGCTCATGACAGGATGAGGACGCAGGATGGAGCAGCACATACCAGGATGGAGACCATATACCAATATAGATGCTCGCCACCCGGGCGTAGAACGGGTTCAATAGCTAGTAATAATAATAATAATGGATGAAATTAAATTTTGCTCCTTTAACGTAAAGGGGCTAAATATCCCAGAAAAAAGACGGCAGGTCCTATTTGATAGCCACAAACAAAAGGTCTCTGTGCTACTGCTCCAAGAGACACATTTCAAAACTGGTGTGGTGCCGCACTGTATCACGAAAAACTACCCTAAATGGTATCACAGTCCAAATCCATTTTCAAAGTCAAAAGGTGTCTCAATAGCCTTCCATAAATCCTTTATGCCTGAGATCTTGGACTCACAAATTGACAAAAATGGCAGATATATCTTCTTACTTATCACATGGGCAGCACATAAACTTGTAATTGCTAACGTATATTTCCCAAACCAAGGGCAGCAGAAGTTTGGAGCTGATTGCAAAAGACGTCTCGAGGAGTTTGCTGGTTCCTCTCCTGTGATACTTGGGGGTGACTTTAATATTCCTATGAACCCTGCGGTGGATGTCTCTTTGGGTAAGTCTTCATATCCTACATCTTCTATTAACAAAATAAGATCCCAGCTGCGCAGCCTGAGACTGGTAGATGTCTGGAGGGTTCTTAATCCAACAACTAAGGACTATAGCTTCTTCTCAAAAATATATAACACTTACAGTAGAATAGACTTTTTTTTCGTTTCACACAAACTGCTTGATATGCAGATAAAGGCGAACGTGGGGTCGATATTGTGGTCAGATCACGCTCCTATTTACTTAACAATCTCACTTCATTCTGCCTCGAGACCAGGATTCTCCTGGCATCTGAATGAAAACCTGCTCCAGGATCCCATATGTAAATCCAAGATTGATCAAACAATCACAGATTTCCTGACTGACCAAGAGGAAGACACCACGTCCCCCACTGTGAAATGGGAAGCTTTGAAAAGTGTAATAAGAGGCGTCCTCATCTCTCATGGCGCTAGGTTGAAAAAAGAAAGAGCGGCGGAAATACTTAGCTTAACAGAACAAATCCACCAATTAGAGAACAAACATGAACGGGACCTTGAGGCCAGCACATTTGCTCGGCTCTCCTCGGTCAGACAAAAACTGCTAACTATCATAGACCAAAAATCCAAATGCCTCAGAGAAAGTCTCAAGAGCCGCTTCTACCAGCTCGGCAATAAAAGTGGTAGACTCTTGGCCAGAGCTCTTAATCAACGCAATCCCAATACCTACATTCCTTTTATTAAAAACAAAGAGGGGAAGAAAGTGTTTAATACCAGAGATATTCTTTCCAACTTCAGCGAATACTACAAATCTCTATATAACATAGCGGGAAACTATAAAGAGGCTCCACTACATTCTTTCCGTCATAAAATCAAATCAGATTTACAGGAACATAAACTACCCACACTGCCTGAAGGTGATCTACTTGATCTTGAAAAGGAATTCTCAGTGGAGGAGGTGTCTGAAACCAGGGCAAGAGCCCTGGCCCTGATGGGTTCTCAGCAGGCTTCTACAAGTCGTTCAACACACTGCTTAGCCCAATATTTCTGAAGGCTTGTAATTTTGTCTCTCTTGGGGGCTTTTTCCCTACACAGGCACTCAACGCTCACATAACAGTTCTCCCCAAACCTGGCAAGGACCCTTCTACGTGCGATAATTACCGCCCGATCTCTCTGATAAATCTGGATATTAAATTATATGCAAAAATGTTAGCAAATAGATTATGCCCCCTTTTACAAAAACTAATAAACCAGGATCAGGTGGGCTTCGTTCCAGGGCGAGAGGCGAGAGACAACACAATCCGAACTATCTCTCTAATTGACAGAGTGGGTAGAGAGGGGGACCCCCTGTGTATCATGTCAATCGATGCTGAAAAGGCCTTTGACCGGGTCCATTGGGAATTTATTTCTCAGACCCTAGAGGAAATTGGCCTAAAAGAAAATATGCTGCGTAGGATCTCCGCTTTGTTTTCTTCTCCTAGTGCTCAGGTCAAGGTAAATAGCGCATTATCGATATGTTCCCGATCAGAAATGGTACAAGGCAGGGGTGCCCACTTTCTCCCCTCTTATATATCCTAACAATGGAGCATTTGGCTGTGGCCTTGAGAAATAACCACTCAATTAATGGTATAAAACTACGTTCTGAAGAACATAAGCTAGCACTTTTTGCAGATGACATTCTCCTATATATCACGTCCCCCTCTACGAGCCTACCAAACATTATTTCGGAACTACATAAATTTGGTCTCCTAAGTAACTTCAAAATGAATTCCCATAAATCCGAAATCCAACGAGCCGATCGCTGCAGCGTCGCTATTTAGGTCGCTGTAGAGATGTCAAACACAGCAGCTCCAGAACGATGCAGGAGCGATCCAGTGACGTAACGGCGACTCACTTATAGTTGTAGCTGGTTGTTAGCTCCATGTAAAACATGTTATAGTGTAACAATGTTATAGTGTAAAAAAAAAATATTCACATGTGTAAAAAAAATGTAAAATAAATTCCCCCCCCCCCAAAAAAATATATTGTTCCTATAAATACATTTCTTTATCTAAATAAAGAAAACAATAAAAGTACACATATTAAGTATCGCCGCATCCGTAACGACCCCACCCATAAAACAATAAGTTAACCCCTTCAGTGAACACGGTAAAAAAAAACAAAAAAAAAGAGGCAAAAAACGCTTTATTCTCATACCGCCAAACAAAAAGTGGAATAACACGCGATCAAAAAGACTGATATAAATAATCATGGCACCACTGAAATCGTCATCTTGTCCCGCAAAAAAATAAGCCACAACACTGCATCATCAGTGAAAAAAAAAAAAAGTTATAGTCCTCAGAATAAAGCGATGCAAAAATAATTATTTTTTCTATAAAATCGTTTTTATCGTATAAAAGCGCCAAAACATAAAAAAATGATATAAATGAGGTATCGCTGTGATCGTACTGACCCGAAGAATAAAACTGTTTTATCAATTTTACCAAACGTGGAACGGTATAAACGCCTCCCCCAAAAGAAATTCATGAATAGCTGGTTCTTGGTCATTCTGCCTCAAAAAAATTGGAATAAAAAGCGATAAAAAAAGTCACATGCCCAAAAATGTTACCAATAAAATCGTCAACTCGTCCCGCAAAAAACAAGATCTCATATGACTCTGTGGACCAAAATATGGAAAAATTATAGCTCTCAAAATGTGGTAACGCAAAAAATATTTTTTGCAATAAAAAGCGTCTTTTAGTGTGTGACGGCTGCCAATCATAAAAATCCGCTAAAAAACCCGCTATAGAAGTAAATCAAACCCCCCTTCATCACCCCCTTAGTTAGGGAAAAATTAAAAGATTAAAAAAAGTATTTATTTCCATTTTCCCGTTAGGGCTAGGGTTAGGGTTGGGGCTAGGGTTAGGTTTGGAGCTAGGGTTAGGGTTGGGGCTAGGGTTAAGGCTACAGTTAGGGTTGGGGCTAAAGTTAGGGTTTGGATTACATTTACGGTTGGGATTAGGGTTTGGATTAGAATTAGGGGTGTGTCAGGGTTAGGGGTGTGGTTAGGGTTACCATTGGGATTAGGGTTAGGGGTGTGTTTGGATTAGGGTTTCAGTTATAATTGGGGGATTTCCACTGTTCAGGCACATTAGGGGCTCTCCAAACGCGACATGGCGTCCGATCTCAATTCCAGCCAATTCTGCGTTGAAAAAGTAAAACAGTGCTCCTTCCCTTCCGAGCTCTCCCGTGTGCCCAAACAGGGGTTTACCCCAACATATGGGGTATCAGCGTACTCAGGACAAATTGGACAACAACTTTTCGGGTCCACTTTCTCCTGTTACCCTTGGAAAAATACAAAACTGGGGGCTAAAAAATAATTTTTGTGGAAAAAAAAAATATTTTTTATTTGCGCGGCTCTGCGTTATAAACTGTAATGAAACACTTGGGGGTTCAAAGCTCTCACATCACATCTAGATGAGTTCCTTAGGGGGTCTACTTTCCAAAATGGTGTCACTTGTGGGGGGTTTCTACTGTTTAGGTACATTAGGGGCTCTGCAAACACAATGTGACGCCTGCCGCCATTCCATCTAAGTCTGCATTCCAAATGCCGCTCCTTCCCTTCCGAGCCCTGCCATGTGTCCAAACGGTGGTTTCCCCCCACATATGGGGTATCAGCGCACTCAGGACAATTTGGACAACAACTTTTGGTGTCCAATTTCTCCTGTTACCTTCGGGAAAATACAAAACTGGGGGCTAAAAAAATAATTTTTGTGGGAAAAAAATTTAGTTTTATTTTTACGGCTCTGCATTATAAACTTCTGTGAAGCCCTTGGTGGGTCAAAGCGCTCAAAACACATCTAGATAAGTTCCTTAGGGGGTCTACTTTCCAAAATGGTGTCACTTGTGGGGGGTTTCAATGTTTAGGCACATCAGTGGCTCTCCAAACGCAACATGGCGTTCCATCTCAATTCCTGTCAATTTTGCATTGAAAAGTCAAATTCAGCTCCTTCGCTTCCGAGCTCTGTCATGCGCCCAAACAGTGGTTTACCCCCACATGTGGGGTATCGGCGTACTCAGGACAAATTGTACAACAATGTTTGGGGTCCATTTTCTCCTGTTACCCTTGGTAAAATAAAACAAATTGGAGCTGAAGTAAATTTTTTGTGAAAAAAGTTAAATGTTCATTTTTATTTAAACATTCCAAAAATTCATGTGAAACACCTGAAGGGTTAATAAACTTCTTGAATGTGGTTTTGAGCACCTTGAGGGGTGCAGTTTTTAGAATGGTGTCACACTTGGGTATTTTGTATCATATAGACCCCTCAAAATGACTTCAAATGAGATGTGGTCCCTAAAATAAAATGGTGTTGGAAAAATGCCCTAACAAAAAAAAAATTTGGTTCCAAAATTGTGCTGATGTAAAGTAGACATGTGGGGAATGTTACTTATTAAGTATTTTGTGTGACATATCTCTGTGATTTAATTGCATAAAAATTCAAAGTTGGAAAATTGCGAAATTTTCGCCAAATTTCTGTTTTTTTTCACAAATAGACGCAGGTAGTATCAAAGAAATTTTACCACTATCATGAAGTACAATATGTCACAAGAAAACAATGTCAGAATCACCGGGATCCGTTGAAGCGTTCCAGAGTTATAACCTCATAAAGGGACAGTGGTCAGAATTGTAAAAATTGGCCCGGTCCATAACGTGCAAACCACCCTTGGGGGTGAAGGGGTTAAAGTTCTTCCAACCAAAACGGACCTGGAAAGTTTTGCATGCAGGCTTGAGAACTTGTACAAAAAGGAGATACATAATTGACAGATAGAATTTACATCGCGTATAGAGGATGTGGAAAAGACACAAGAGGATATCTCACAGGAACTTCAGGCACACAGAGAAATCTTAATGGACCACACCATGAAACTGGAGGAAATGTCATCTGGTCTTGAGGACTTGGAAAATCGCAATAGGCGTAACAATATCCGTATACGTGGCCTCCCAGAATCTGTCAGTCATCAGGACCTAGACCGTACAGTTCAGAGAATATTTCTGGACATTCTCGGCGACCATGAGGACAACACCATTGAGTTCGACAGGATTCATAGATCCCTTGGTCCTAAACCCACGTCTGAATCGCGCCCTAGAGACGTCATCTGCAGGGTGCATTACTTCAGAATTAAGGAGGCCATCATGATGGCCTCTAGGAAAAAGGGATCCCTCCAGTTTGAATGTCAACCAATCCCACTCTATTCTTGCGCAAAGCTCTGAAGCCCTTGTTGGCGGTTCTCAAGGAAAGAGATATCCCCTACAAGTGGGGTTCCCATTTCAACTAACAGCATTCAAAGGTGGCAAAAGCGCATACTTCCGTCGGATTGGAGACCTGGCTAACTTCCTAGGCACGTTTTAACTTCCACTAATAGATCTTCCGGATTGGCCTCTGGCTCCGACACTTCCAGATGCCCCTGCTAGGTGGCTCAAGGTTCCCCGTTCCAAGAATCGACATACCAAAGAAGGCTCCTCAGATCCTCCATGAAGTTCTTCTTTCATCTTTTGTTCACTTTTCTTTTTAGTTTCAATCAGTTTCTACTCATTGCTGCAACATACTCAAAGGTTTTAATATTAGATAGTTTAGGACTGTCCCGATCAGAGTTACCGTGACGAGGTGGGATGGCTTTTGTGCTATTTTTTGATCAAAAAACAGTATTACTAAAAACTCTGTGTTATTTAAATGCATTTTTGCTTTTTTTACTTAGTTATATCAAGGTTTTCATTTACTTTTTTCTCTTGTAGGTTTTAATGTTTTGTGGCCATTTTGAACATGCGTTTTACCTCTGCATGTATACCAACTTAAGTTAAGCTCAATTTTGTGTTTTTTTTCTGTGTATTGTTGCATTCTGTGCAATCCGGGGTGTGGCCTCCCTGTTTCTGAGCTAGAAACTATATAAGGCTTCCCTAGTCTAGTGTTTCACTGTTTGGGCTCAGTCCTTTCATCTGCCCTTATTCATACTGAGGTCAACATTGACACATGGTAAGGTTTTAATATTAGATAGTTTAGGACTGTCCCGATCAGAGTTACCGTGACGAGGTGGAATGGCTTTTGTGCTATTTTTTTTATAAAAAAACAGTATTACTAAAAACTCTGTGTTATTTAAATGCATTTTTGCTTTTTTTACTTAGTTATATCAAGGTTTTCATTTACTTTTTTCTCTTGTAGGTTTTAATGTTTGGTGGCCATTTTGAACATGCGTTTTACCTCTGCATGTATACCAACCTAAGTTAAGCTCAATTTTGTGTTTTTTTTTCTGTGTATTGTTGCATTCTGTGCAATCCGGGGTGTGGCCTCCCTGTTTCTGAGCTAGAAACTATATAAGGCTTCCCTAGTCTAGTGTTTCACTGTTTGGGCTCAGTCCTTTCATCTGCCCTTATTCACACTGAGGTCAACATTGACACATGGTAAGGTTTTAATATTAGATAGTTTAGGACTGTCCCGATCAGCGTTACCGTGACGAGGTGGGATGGCTTTTGTGCTATTTTTTGATCAAAAAACAGTATTACTAAAAACTCTGTGTTATTTAAATGCATTTTTGCTTTTTTTACTTAGTTATATCAGGGTTTTCATTTACTTTTTTCTCTTGTAGGTTTTAATGTTTTGTGGCCATTTTGAACATGCGTTTTACCTCTGCATGTATACCAACTTAAGTTAAGCTCAATTTTGTGTTTTTTTTTTTTCAGTGTATTGTTGCATTCTGTGCAATCCGGGGTGTGGCCTCCCTGTTTCTGAGCTAGAAACTATATAAGGCTTCCCTAGTCTAGTGTTTCACTGTTTGGGCTCAGTCCTTTCATCTGCCCTTATTCACACTGAGGTCAACATTGACACATGGTAAGGTTTTAATATTAGATAGTTTAGGACTGTCCCGATCAGAGTTACTGTGACGAGGTGGGATGGCTTTTGTGCTATTTTTTGATAAAAAAAACAGTATTACTAAAAACTCTGTGTTATTTAAATGCATTTTTGCTTTTTTTACTTAGTTATATCAGGGTTTTCATTTACTTTTTTCTCTTGTAGGTTTTAACATACTCAAATACTCTGCTGCAGTTGAGTGGTCTCATGGATACTTATTGTTAATTGGCCCAATCTCCTGATGGGGCGGACTATCTCACTATGGGTTCGCCTTGGAGGTTTGACCCTAATCTTTGAGCACCCGAGAGCGTGGTGTCTTGCCTGTCATCGGTGAATTTGTCTTTCTCCCCCCCCCCCCCCCATTATATATATATATACAGTGGGGCAAAAAAGTATTTAGTCAGTCAACAATAGTGCAAGTTCCACCACTTAAAAAGATGAGAGGCGTCTGTAATTTACATCATAGGTAGACCTCAACTATGGGAGACAAACTGAGAAAAAAAAATCCAGAAAATCACATTGTCTGTTTTTTTAACATTTTATTTGCATATTATGGTGGAAAATAAGTATTTGGTCAGAAACAAAATTTCATCTCAATACTTTGTAATATATCCTTTGTTGGCAATGACAGAGGTCAAACGTTTTCTGTAAGTCTTCACAAGGTTGCCACACACTGTTGTTGGTATGTTGGCCCATTCCTCCATGCAGATCTACTCTAGAGCAGTGATGTTTTTGGCTTTTCGCTTGGCAACACGGACTTTCAACTCCCTCCAAAGGTTTTCTATAGGGTTGAGATCTGGAGACTGGCTAGGCCACTCCAGGACCTTGAAATGCTTCTTACGAAGCCACTCCTTCGTTGCCCTGGCGGTGTGCTTTGGATCATTGTCATGTTGAAAGATCCAGCCACGTTTCATCTTCAATGCCCTTGCTGATGGAAGGAGGTTTGCACTCAAAATCTCACTATACATGGCCCCATTCATTCTTTCATGTACCCGGATCAGTCGTCCTGGCCCCTTTGCAGAGAAACAGCCCCAAAGCATGATGTTTCCACCACCATGCTTTATAGTAGGTATGGTGTTTGATGGATGTAACTCAGTATTCTTTTTCCTCCAAACACGACAAGTTGTGTTTCTACCAAACAGTTCCAGTTTGGTTTCATCAGACCATAGGACATTCTCCCAAAACTCCTCTGGATCATCCAAATGCTCTCTAGCAAACTTCAGACGGGCCCAGACATGTACTGGCTTAAGCAGTGGGACACGTCTGGCACTGCAGGATCTGAGTCCATGGTGGCGTAGTGTGTTACTTATGGTAGGCCTTGTTACATTGGTCCCAGCTCTCTGCAGTTCATTCACTAGGTCCCCCCGCGTGGTTCTGGGATTTTTGCTCACCGTTCTTGTGATCATTCTGACCCCACGGGGTGGGATTTTGCGTGGAGCCCCAGATCGAGGGAGATTATCAGTGGTCTTGTATGTCTTCCATTTTCTAATTATTGCTCCCACTGTTGATTTCTTCACTCCAAGATGGTTGGCTATTGCAGATTCAGTCTTCCCAGCCTGGTGCAGGGCTACAATTTTGTTTCTGGTGTCCTTTGACAGCTCTTTGGTCTTCACCATAGTAGAGTTTGGAGTCAGACTGTTTGAGGGTGTGCACAGGTGTCTTTTTATACTGATAACAAGTTTAAACAGGTGCCATTACTACAGGTAATGAGTGGAGGAAAGAGGAGACTCTTAAAGAAGAAGTTACAGGTCTGTGAGAGCCAGAAATCTTGATTGTTTGTTTCTGACCAAATACTTATTTTCCACCATAATATGCAAAAAAAAATGATAAAAAAAACAGACAATGTGATTTTCTGGATTTTTTTTTCTCAGTTTGTCTCCCATAGTTAAGGTCTACCTATGATGTAAATTACAGACGCCTCTCATCTTTTTAAGTGGTGGAACTTGCACTATTGCTGACTGACTAAATACTTTTTTGCCCCACTGTATATATATATATATATATTGTTTTTTTTGTTTTTTTTGTTTTTTTTGTTCTCTGATGGCATGCGGGACATCTCGCTTGTGCAAGGGTTATTATTCTGTTTAACTAGACTTTACATGTTTGCAAGTTCTCGTTCATGGGACCTACCAAGTTCGGGGGGGGTGGGGGGTTCAGTGTTTCCCTCGGCTTCCCTTATCCACCTAAGGTGCACGGGTGAGGGGAGGGGAGGAGACTTCTCCTTCTCCATTCTTTTGCCCTAGCTACATAGATGCATAGTCTGATTTGGTGCGTCAATCCTAACGCACCTTCTCTTATGTTTTCCAGGTTCTATTATTTCTTCTCTACCCTGCCTTTTTCCCTTCCCTCCTATTGTTTTCTCCCTACTACCCTTGGCTGTCACGTGATCTGGCGGATGGGGCGCATGATGTCGCGGGATGGCGTAGAGGTATTTGATAAAGAATGTAAGTCCGCAAGGACAGGGTCCTCTCCCCTCTGTACCAGTCTGTCGCTGTAAATTTGTTTACTGTAAATGATATCTATAACTCTATATGTAACCCCCTTTCTCATGTACAGCACCATGGAATTAATGGCGCTATATAAATAAATAATAATAATAATAATCTATAATATAACGCTGGGAGCGTCACTCTGTCCGAAGCCTTTATAGACTGCGCAAGCGCCGGCGCAGTCTGGCCCCCACAGAGTGACGCGGTATGCGTAAACACTGAACGCACACCGCGATCTCCACCGGAGAGTCAGGGACCGCCAGGAGGGTAAGTATATTCACCTGTCCCCCGTTCCAGCGCTGCATGCGGCTCCGTCTCCCGGGTCCTCTGCTATGACGTTCACAGTTCAGAGGGTGCAATGACGCGCTTAATGCGCGCCGGCGCCGCCCTCTGACTGAACAGTCACAGCCAGAGGAGCCGGAACGGGACAGCGTAGCGGTGGAACGGGACAGACAGGTGAGTATAGCAAGTGCTGGGGGCCTGAGCTAGCGGTGATACCGGCACCTGACCCCCACAGCGCGCCGGTGTCCCCGCCTGCTCCGGCTCCCAGCACTCGGCGCCCAGCGACCATAGGTGAGTATGGTATTTTTGTTTTTCATATATATGGCAGTAGCATACGGGGCATATACAATGGAGCATCTTATGGGGGGCATATAATACAATGGAGCATCTTATGGTGCCATCAACCATAATGGAGCAGTGTACGGGGGCATATATTATGGAGCGTCTTATGGGGGCCATAAACCTTTATGGAGCAGTGTACGGGGGCATACACACTGGAGCGTCTTATGGGGGCCATAAACCTTTATGGAGCAGTGTACGGGGGGCATACACTATGGTGCATCTTATGGGGGCCATAAACCTTTATGGAGCAGTGTACGGGGGGCATACACTATGGAGCATCTTATGGGGGCCATCAACCTTTATGGAGCAGTGTACGGGGGGCATACACTATGGTGCATCTTATGGGGGCCATAAACCTTTATGGAGCAGTGTACGGGGGGGCATACACTATGGAGCAACTTATAAGGGCCATAAACCATAATGGGGCAGTGTACGGGGCATATACTATGGAGCATTTTATGGGGCCCATCAACCATAATGGAGCAGCTTATGGGGCATATGGATGGGAGAAGCAAATTAAAGAATGGTGGCAGCACATGACAGAACGGGCGCAGGATGGGAGCAGCACATGACAGAACAGGGGCACAGGATGGGAGCAGCACATGACAGGATGGGGGCGCAGGATGGGTGCAACACATGGCAGGATGGGGGCGCAGGATGGGTGCAGCACATGGCAGGATGGGGGCGCAGGATGGGTGCAACACATGGCAGGATGGGTGCAACACATGGCAGGATGGGGGCGCAGGATGGGTGCAGCACATGACAGGATGGAGCAGCACATGTCAGAATGGGGGTGCAGGATTGGAGCAGCACATGACAGGATGGGAGCAGAACATGTCAGAATGGAGGCGCAGGATGGGTGCAGCACATGTGAGAATGGAGGCGCAGGATGGGTGCAGCACATGTCAGAATGGGGGCGCAGGATGGGAGCAGCACATGTCACAATGGGGGCGCAGGATGGGAGCAGCACATGGCAGAATGGGGGCGCAGGATGGGTGCAGCACATGACAGGATGGGGGCGCAGGATGGGTGCTGCACATGGCAGGATGGGGGCGCAGGATGGGTGCAACACATGGCAGGATGGGGGCGCAGGATGGGTGCAGCACATGACAGGATGGAGCAGCACATGTCAGAATGGGGGTGCAGGATTGAAGCAGCACATGACAGGATGGGGCACAGGATGGGAGCAGCCAGGGCCGGCATCAGCACCCGGCGCACCGGGCAAATGCCGGGGCACTAGAGAGAGAGGGGGGCCAACTCACGCTATCATAGATACAGCTGGGAGAGCAGAGCAGGAGATAACATGCTCTCTCCGCCCACAAAGTCACTGCTGGCTGTGTTCTCTTAACCCCTATGTGCCAGCTCTGACACAAGCATCTTCTCCCTCAGTCAGTGCAGCCAGGCAGGCACACATAGGGGTTAAGAGAAGGCAGCCAGTGTGACATTGTTTGTGGGCGGAGAGAGCACGTTCTCTGCTCTGATCTCCGCCCCTGGCTGGCTGCCGTGCTGCTGAAGTTATGAGGCAGATTCAGGAGGAGCTCCTAGTCCTACCAGTGCCTGAGTGAGTGGCGCTGCTATATACTACGTGGGCTGCGCTGCTATATACTACGTGGGCTGCGCTGCTATATACTACGTGGGCTGCGCTGCTATATACTACGTGGGCTGCGCTGCTATATACTACGAGGGCTGCGCTGCTATATACTACGTGGGCAGTGTTATATACTACATGGCCGTGTTTATATGCGATCATGAATCGGGGTATGTGTTAAAGGGGGGGCCCACTAAGACTCTTTCGCCCGGGGCCCTCAAAAACCTGGAGCCGGCCCTGGGAGCAGCACATGGCAGAATGGGGGTGCAGGATAGGTGCAGCACATGACAGGATGGGGACGCAGGATAGGTGCAGCACATGACAGAATGGGGGCGCAGGATGGAGCAGCACATGTCAGAATGGGGGTGCAGGATAGGTGCAGCACATGACAGGATGGGGACGCAGGATGGAGCAGCTCATGACAGGATGAGGACGCAGGATGGAGCAGCACATACCAGGATGGAGACCATATACCAATATAGATGCTCGCCACCCGGGCGTAGAACGGGTTCAATAGCTAGTAATAATAATAATAATGGATGAAATTAAATTTTGCTCCTTTAACGTAAAGGGGCTAAATATCCCAGAAAAAAGACGGCAGGTCCTATTTGATAGCCACAAACAAAAGGTCTCTGTGCTACTGCTCCAAGAGACACATTTCAAAACTGGTGTGGTGCCGCACTGTATCACGAAAAACTACCCTAAATGGTATCACAGTCCAAATCCATTTTCAAAGTCAAAAGGTGTCTCAATAGCCTTCCATAAATCCTTTATGCCTGAGATCTTGGACTCACAAATTGACAAAAATGGCAGATATATCTTCTTACTTATCACATGGGCAGCACATAAACTTGTAATCGCTAACGTATATTTCCCAAACCAAGGGCAGCAGAAGTTTGGAGCTGATTGCAAAAGACGTCTCGAGGAGTTTGCTGGTTCCTCTCCTGTGATACTTGGGGGTGACTTTAATATTCCTATGAACCCTGCGGTGGATGTCTCTTTGGGTAAGTCTTCATATCCTACATCTTCTATTAACAAAATAAGATCCCAGCTGCGCAGCCTGAGACTGGTAGATGTCTGGAGGGTTCTTAATCCAACAACTAAGGACTATAGCTTCTTCTCAAAAATATATAACACTTACAGTAGAATAGACTTTTTTTTCGTTTCACACAAACTGCTTGATATGCAGATAAAGGCGAACGTGGGGTCGATATTGTGGTCAGATCACGCTCCTATTTACTTAACAATCTCACTTCATTCTGCCTCGAGACCAGGATTCTCCTGGCATCTGAATGAAAACCTGCTCCAGGATCCCATATGTAAATCCAAGATTGATCAAACAATCACAGATTTCCTGACTGACCATGAGGAAGACACCACGTCCCCCACTGTGAAATGGGAAGCTTTGAAAAGTGTAATAAGAGGCGTCCTCATCTCTCATGGCGCTAGGTTGAAAAAAGAAAGAGCGGCGGAAATACTTAGCTTAACAGAACAAATCCACCAATTAGAGAACAAACATGAACGGGACCTTGAGGCCAGCACATTTGCTCGGCTCTCCTCGGTCAGACAAAAACTGCTAACTATCATAGACCAAAAATCCAAATGCCTCAGAGAAAGTCTCAAGAGCCGCTTCTACCAGCTCGGCAATAAAAGTGGTAGACTCTTGGCCAGGGCTCTTAATCAACGCAATCCCAATACCTACATTCCTTTTATTAAAAATAAAGAGGGGAAGAAAGTGTTTAATACCAGAGATATTCTTTCCAACTTCAGCGAATACTACAAATCTCTATATAACATAGCGGGAAACTATAAAGAGGCTCCACTACATTCTTTCCGTCATAAAATCAAATCAGATTTACAGGAACATAAACTACCCACACTGCCTGAAGGTGATCTACTTGATCTTGAAAAGGAATTCTCAGTGGAGGAGGTGTCTGAAACCAGGGCAAGAGCCCTGGCCCTGATGGGTTCTCAGCAGGCTTCTACAAGTCGTTCAACACACTGCTTAGCCCAATATTTCTGAAGGCTTGTAATTTTGTCTCTCTTGGGGGCTCTTTCCCTACACAGGCACTCAACGCTCACATAACAGTTCTCCCCAAACCTGGCAAGGACCCTTCTACGTGCGATAATTACCGCCCGATCTCTCTGATAAATCTGGATATTAAATTATATGCAAAAATGTTAGCAAATAGATTATGCCCCCTTTTACAAAAACTAATAAACCAGGATCAGGTGGGCTTCGTTCCAGGGCGAGAGGCGAGAGACAACACAATCCGAACTATCTCTCTAATTGACAGAGCGGGTAGAGAGGGGGACCCTCTGTGTATCATGTCAATCGATGCTGAAAAGGCCTTTGACCGGGTCCATTGGGAATTTATTTCTCAGACCCTAGAGGAAATTGGCCTAAAAGAAAATATGCTGCGTAGGATCTCCGCTTTGTTTTCTTCTCCTAGTGCTCAGGTCAAGGTAAATAGCGCATTATCGATATGTTCCCGATCAGAAATGGTACAAGGCAGGGGTGCCCACTTTCTCCCCTCTTATATATCCTAACAATGGAGCATTTGGCTGTGGCCTTGAGAAATAACCACTCAATTAATGGTATAAAACTACGTTCTGAAGAACATAAGCTAGCACTTTTTGCAGATGACATTCTCCTATATATCACGTCCCCCTCTACGAGCCTACCAAACATTATTTCGGAACTACATAAATTTGGTCTCCTAAGTAACTTCAAAATGAATTCCCATAAATCCGAAATCCTAAACATCTCACTCCAGCTCCCCTTGGCTGATCAATTAAGGATGACCTTCCCATTGAAATAGCGCTTTGATTCCCTCACTTATTTGGGTATCAAAATTACAAGCAAAACGTCTAAACTGTTTGAAACCAACTTTGCGCCAATTCTACAGAAAACAAACTCAGACTTAGAGAAATGGCACAGGCTCCAATTGTCTTGGCTGGGTAGGATCAATGCAGTCAAGATGGACCTCCTGCCTCGTCTCTTATATTTTTTTCAAACAATTCCTCTATACCTACCAGCTTCCTTCTTTTCCCACCTCAAACAAATAATTACTCGTTTTGTTTGGTCTCATAGTCGGGCACGTATTTCATATACATCATTAGGTAGATCTAAACTGACAGGCGGATTGGGTCTCCCGGATCTCGCGATTTATAGTTATGCATCAATGGGAACATGTATCCTGGACCTTTATCACAGTAAAAATAGTAAAAAGTGGGTAAACCTAGAAAACGATATTAATGGATGCGACTCCCAAGTTGTTCTTTGGACTGGAGGCAAGGGGGTAGGGCCAGGCATCTACATACCCTTCCTCACACAAAACATATTGCTTCTTATTAAAAACCGAAATCTATGACAAATCTATGACAATTCTGCTTTTCCGGCGGGACTGAATAGAGAGATATATCTAAACAAGAGAAAAGAATCCAAACCCATCATCCACGACTATTTAAAAGAAACTGGGATGAAGTCCCTTTGGGAATTATTCCCAGAGGAGTGTGGAGACCAGACTGAACCAAAGAATCCATCTTGTCTTCCTCCTGAGAAATCTGCTTCTAAACAGCAAACTTGACATTTCCTTTTATGGAAGTAATCACGCGCGCATTCCTTCTTGTTATCATAGTCCTTCACCCACATACCAGATATTGTAACATTTCACTAATATAGACTTGTTTTGTAAGAGATTGTGAAATATGTGCGCATGTCTGTAAATGCCTAACTTTTTACTATATAAAGAAGGGACAGCACCCAGTGAGGCAGGCGTGCTCCGGGGCTACCCCTGTTTATGACCACACAACCTTTGTGCTGCGTGTCATTTACTTGGATCCCTACATCCAGGAAGCCAGGGACGGAAAAGGACTCAACATTTCTTGGCGCCCGAAACAGGGACCCGAGGCGAGAGTATCTGCTCGAGATTCACCTGCGGATACGGACAACGGAGATCTGGGATAATGGACGGCAAATGAACTGAAAAACCTGGCCAGGTAAGAGACATTATTAGTTCTCTTTTATCTGCCCTGTATTATCCGAAAGATCTCTACGAGCCGTGTCACGCTGGGTTAGTCTAGTAGTGAGTAGATACCTATAAAACTCGGGTTACCATATTGTATAGATTTATGAGTCCTGTCCCTGGCAGTGTGTGAACAGTGTGAAGGTTGTGGCATGTTATGAAAGAAGGATAAAAGTACGTAAAACAATAAGCCGAAATTGTTAGGACAAGTCTTATTAGTGAAGTCAGCCTAACTGGGTCATGTGGTTGCGTCCTTTCGGGGAGACCTCCGCCCATGCTTGACTCTCTTTAAGAACTTGTTTCTTCATTTCTGGATAAGAGTTTGATAGAATGAGCCCAGGACACGGGTCCATGAGCCTGGGACAAGTATGATAACAGAGACGGAAAGTTTGGTGATCTGTTTGGTGTTGCTGATCCTGTTTGCGTGCATTGTAGGAATCAAGTTTATTCTGCACATTAGAAAGAACGGAGCAGATCAGCCCTTCAATATTTTAGCTCCCTAGGAAGAAGGCAACGAGACATCACTCCAGAGAGGTGGTTGTCCAAACGTCACCTAGGATAAGTGTAGCTATTATTGAAAAGAAAAATGGGAAATAAACAGACAAAAACCGTCTTAGGACAAGTAGAAGCAAAAGATATCATACAGGAAAGATGTGGAAAGACAGTCAGAAGGCAGATCAGAAGGGTAAGAAAAAAATTGGGAATTTCAGAAGCACTTATGTTCAGCACTGAATGGGAAAGACTGAGTAAAGAACGAGGTGGAATTATCAGGGATAATGGGTGGGAAGAAATCATACACTGTATGATAAAGGTCTCAAAAACAGCTAAAGAGGAGAATTGGAAGTATGATCCAGACACTTCCAAATGGAGTATGGGTACGAGAAAATGTTGTGCTACGACTCATTCAGTTCCTCCTCCTTATCTAGATCCGAATGTTCAACCATTTGTACCTTCAGGAGGTACAGAGGAAGGGAAACCCATACCAAATTTATATCCTGGGTTAAGCGGGGTGGAAGGATGGGTATGCCAAAATTGTGGCCAGCAGAATCCGGATTGGAGAACTGAGTGTTCCGCCTGTGGGGCCCCTAAAGGCCATCAGTTATTAGCACCTGTTAGGATAATAACAAAGGGAGTGAGAGAAGCTGATCCCGAGAATCCGAATCAAAGAATTACTAGGCAAATTGAAACACAGCAGTATTTTCCATGGACACCAGCTGAGGGTATGTCTCTTCTTATGAATGCACCAGATCCAACTCGATACCCAAATAGATTTGCTAGTTATATAGAGCAAATAATTCGCACACATAATGGTTCATGGATGGATGGAATGGAATTATGTAGGCTAAAAATGCCATCGGGAATGTTTCAGGAGCTGATTGTAGCAACACAGGCTCAAAGACCAGGAGAAAATGTAAGAGCACCTTTTGTGATAGAGTCAGGAAACCGGTTTGTAGAGGCTCTAAATCAGTTCATGCAAGGAAAACAGAGGGAGAGAGGATCCACAGGCATAGTTATGCAGAAAGCAGGTCAATCCATAGATGAGTATTCCCGGGAGCTGGAAGATAGCTTTAGGGATGAGGGATTAAATATTGCTGATCCAGGAGTCCTCCGGCTCTATACTAAACAATTGATTGAGGGACTTGAACCAGGCATTAAGGAAAGATTCAAGTCAGCTACGCCAGATTGGAGAACTCTAGAACAACCACAGATAGTGAAACAAAGATGTATGGGCATTGCTATGGATTTAAGAGAAAAGAAAAAACCTGTCAGAATAGCGCAAGCAAACACAACAGGTGGAAGGGCAAGACATAATTTTCCCTGTCATTACTGCAAGAAACCAGGACATTTCCAGAGAGAATGTAGAAAGAAGCAGGCAGACATAAAATCAGGAAAATTTGTACCAAAGAATAAGCCCTCAGACACCCAACAGACATCCATAGTGGATGGTCCCATACCAGACTCAGATTGACTCAATGTGTTACAAACTTCCCTACCAGCTAGAAGACCTATAATACAGGTGAATGTGGGGGGAAGAGAGATTCCATTTTTGATAGATACAGGTGCAACTTCCTCAATTTTGAATCAAGATTTTCTTCCGAACCCAGAAGATGTTTCACAGCAAACAACTTTGGCTGAGGGTTATGATGGGGTAATTCGAACACTGCAATATACTGTGCCCCTAGAGGTCTCATTAGGACCTAAATGTTTTGCATCCAGATTTTTGTATGCCAGAGGTGCCCCAACATGTTTGTTGGGAACTGATGTCCTAAAGAAATTAGAAGCTAACATCAATTTTAGGGAAGATGGCACAGTCATGCTGACTATCCCTGATGATGCGGAAACATTAGAACAATATGTCAGAATTCAGGCTTTTGAGGATTATACTGAAGAAAAAGAGTACACCACAGATCTAGACCTCTCAACGGTCCCAGAAACACTGTGGGCACAGGGTGACACTGATGTGGGATTATTGCATATCTCTCCTGTAAAACTATCTGTGCAACCAGGAACTGTTCTCCCACAGCTCAGACAATACCCTGTGAGTGCCCAGCAGGAACTAGCGATTACAAAACAGATAGAGGGATATAGAGAGAAAGGAGTTTTGGTAGAGATACAATCACCTGCTAACACTCCTCTGTATCCAGTCAAGAAGAGAACTCTTGATAAGGGTTCTATGCCCAAATATCGTATGGTACATGATCTAAGAGAAATAAACAAAGTTCTAGATCCAATCACCCCAGTTGTACCCAATCCTCATACGTTACTATCACAGATACCAGCCAGTTCTCAAGTGTTTACTGTAATAGATCTTTCAAATGCATTTTTCTCGGTTCCTTTACACCAAGACAGTTGGCATTTGTTTGCATTTACATTTAAGGGCAAACAGTTGGCGTGGACACGCCTTCCACAGGGAATGATACACTCCCCTACTCTTTATTCAAATGCCCTACAAACAGTCCTCCAGAGGTTTGAACCCGAACCACAGGTAGTAATTTTGCAGTATGTGGATGACCTACTACTTTGCTGCCCAGATCTAGAAACTGCAGAAAGGTCCACTGTGAGTTTACTATGTTTTCTAGAAAAAGAAGGGTGTAAAGTGAATAGACAAAAGCTACAAGTTTGTCAGACCAAAGTGGTCTTTTTAGGTCATTGCATTTCTCAAGGTAAAAAGCATCTTACACCTCAAAGAACTGAAGCAATAAGACAGATGAATGAGCCTAGAAATCATAAACAGCTACGAGCATTTTTAGGAATAGTGTCTCATTGTAGACAATGGATTATACATGCCAGTCAACTAATGCAACCACTGTATGACTGTGTAAAAAGTGAACCTTACATGTTGACAAAAGAAGGTCAGATTTCGTTCCAACAATTAAAAGATGCCCTTGTTTCAGCTCCAGCGTTAGGGCTACCAGACTACACCAAACCATTTCAGCTTATGGCTGCAGAAGTTGATTCCCATGCTACAGGAGTTCTTACCCAGAAGCATGCAGGGAAACAAAGACCAATTGCATATCTTTCAGCAAGGTTAGATCCCGTAGCTAGAGCAGCGCCAACCTGTGTACGTGTAGTTGTTGCTGTCTCACTATTGTTGGACAAAGCATCAGAAATTGTCCTAGAGCATCCACTCACAGTTCAAACTACACATGATGTTTATGGGATATTAAACCAGGTCCAGCCAAAACACATTTCCATGGCCAGACATTTGCGGCTTCAGTGTTCTTTGCTGCTCCCCTCTACTATCACATTTGCTAGGCTTCAGACTCTCAATTTAGCTACACTGCTACCTCTCGAGTCTGAAGGGGGGAATAAGGACACTGATCCATACGCAAATTTTTTCCCTACAGACACACATGATTGTACAGAGCTCATTTTACAAGAAACGGTAGGCTTACCCAATGTATCCGAAACACCACTTCAAAATCCAGATTTAGAGCTGTTTATAGATGGTAGTAGGTTTGCAGATGACACAGGTAACTTCCATACAGGGTATGCAGTTGTGTCAGAATCTGAAACTCTCAAAGCAGAACCACTTCCACCGAAACAATCTGCACAAGAAGCAGAACTAACAGCATTGATTGAAGCTCTTAAAATAGCTGAGAACCAGACAGCTAATATATACACTGATTCTAGGTATGCACATGGTATTGTGTTTGATTTTGGAGTAATCTGGAGAGCTAGAGGTTACATGACAGCGTCAGGACAACCTGTAAAACATGCTTCTCTGATCAAACAGATCTTAGAGGCTGCACAAGAAACAAAAGAAGTAGCAGTAATCAAGGTAGCTGCACATGTGAGACTCGACACTAGGGAATCTAGGGGAAATGATAGGGCTGATAAAGCAGCCAAAGCAGCAGCAGTCAAACCCTTACAACAGGTCCATACTGTAAATCCCACGGAAAATACTGAAGATAGACTGAGACAAGCACAGGAAGATGCAGGAGAAGAGGAGAGGGACAGGTGGAAAAAGGAAGGGGCAGAAGAACAAGCGGGAATTTGGAAGAAAGATGGACTAATATGTCTACCTAGAGCCTGGTACCCGATTGTAGTTGGTGGATTGCACCACCCTACGCATGTGTCTGCAAATGCAATGACACTACTGGCAAAGCAAGTCTGGTTGGCTCCAGGTTTTGGCAACTACGCAAGAGACTATTGTGCTGCATGCGCTATATGTCTGACACATAATCCCGGACAGACAGCAAAGACCCCTATGAAGCACCACGTCCGACCTCTCTACCCGTTTCAACGGTTGCAGATAGACTTTATCCAGCTGCCAAAGAGTAATGGGTATGAGTATGTGTTGGTGTGTGTGGACATGTTCTCGGGGTGGCCAGAGGCCTATCCAGTTCGGAAGGCTTCAGCTAAAAACACTGCTGTAAAGCTAGTTGCCGAACTGGTGCCCCGTTATGGTCTCCCTGAAGTGATCGAGTCAGATAGGGGGACTCATTTCACTGGAGAAATATTTCAAAATGTACTGAAAATGTTGGGTGTTGAAAGTCAGTTACACACTCCGTATCATCCTCAAAGTTCTGGTAAGGTGGAACGCATGAATGGAACTTTAAAATTAAAAATACAGAAAGCCATGGCTGAAACAGGAAAGCCTTGGACAGAATGCCTTCCACTGGCCCTTTACTCAATACGCAATACCCCAAGGGGTAAGACTAAACTGTCTCCATATGAAATTTTGTTTGGCAGGACTGCCAATTTAGGATGTTATTTTCCACAGCAACTTGTGTTAAATATTGAGTCATTGACTTCTTATGTGCAAAATCTTCAGAAACAATTAACTAAGGTGCATGCACAAGTTTTTGCTTCCCTTCCAGATCCTGACAACACTGAAGGAAGTCACAAGTTGGAACCAGGTGATCAAGTCTATGTAAAAAGACACACCAGAAAGGCTCTTGAACCAAGATTTGACGGACCCTTCCAAGTCCTATTGACAACACCTACATCAGTCAAGCTTGAAGGAAAGGCATCATGGATACATGCAAGTCATTGCAAAAAGGCAGTATAAGACTCATGATATTGATGTTAATAATGTTAACACAAATGTGGGATAAATTAGTTAGAGCCACGGATTATCTAGATGATCAGATTTGGGACATATTGGACATATTAAATACCAGTATAGCTGTACAGAATCAGCTTATAATAGTCACTAACCAACATACCCTGGTATTGGATTACCTAACTGCCTCACAAGGGGGTATGTGTCAAATCATCGGACCCACCTGCTGTCATTATATAGACCCTAATAGTACTATGAGTATGAGATTTAAATTAAAAGACGTACAACGACTCAGGGATCAGTATGACAAAGACAATGACCAAAATAAGGATAGCTGGTGGTCAGATACCTTTTCTTTTCTTAACCCGGCCAATTGGTTCAGAGGGATCGGTGGGTGGGTTACCGGAATTATGCAAAGCCTAATACATATAGTTATTGTTATTGTAATTATATATGTATTGTTCAAGGTTGTACTCAAGGGTATCTCGGTATGCACAAATAAATTTTGTGTAATTGATACGAGAATATAAAGTTTTTTTATATGTTATCCGATCGTCATATTAATCCTTGTCATTTTTTATGCTTGAATTTGTAATGTTTTAGTATACTGCCGTATAAAGAAGAGAATGCACAGACTTCATGCAAAAATTTATGATAGATTATAAAAGAATATGTCAAAGGGGGGAATTGTGGAGACCAGACTGAACCAAAGAATCCATCTTGTCTTCCTCCTGAGAAATCTGCTTCTAAACAGCAAACTTGACATTTCCTTTTATGGAAGTAATCACGCGCGCATTCCTTCTTGTTATCATAGTCCTTCACCCACATACCAGATATTGTAACATTTCACTAATATAGACTTGTTTTGTAAGAGATTGTGAAATATGTGCGCATGTCTGTAAATGCCTAACTTTTTACTATATAAAGAAGGGACAGCACCCAGTGAGGCAGGCGTGCTCCGGGGCTACCCCTGTTTATGACCACACAACCTTTGTGCTGCGTGTCATTTACTTGGATCCCTACATCCAGGAAGCCAGGGACGGAAAAGGACTCAACAGGAGGAAACACACTCTGTTGATTGGTTCTTCTATGAACAACTAAAAAGTTATATCCACTCAATCTCTAAACAAACCAATATCAGCAGGCCGCTAACTCCCTTTGAGATGCTTTGCATATCAGCAAGCCCCCCGAATCATACTGTCTCGCTGCTATATAAAATTTTCCAAGAGGGGAGGGCTCCGCTGCAGGGTTGGCCAATGTTTTTCTCGAAATGGGAGGGCGATCTGCGAAGGCCCTTGTCATCCGAAGACAGGGGAAAAATTCTTCTCTTCTCGTCCAGATCGTCATTATGCGCGGTATCACAGGAGAAGAGCTATATAGATTCTAGCAAGATGGTATAGATGCCTCTCCATGGTGCATGCGGTTTTCCCCACGAAATAGGCTCTTACATGCATATCTGGTGGGACTGCCCCCCCATAAAGGATTTGTGGTTGGCCGTCTTTGAACTTCATGATAGGTTGTCTATCACACAGATCCAACCTTCAGCAAGTCTAGAATTGCTGTCTTTATGTGACTTGTCGATATCTAGGTTTAAGAGGGGAATCCTCAGACACTTTCTTACCGCAGTCAGGAATCTAATCCCTCGGTTTTGGAAACAAGAAAAATTTCCTTCCCGTACAGAATTTGTGGCAGAACTTAATAACATTTATAGAATGGAGCAGCTGATAAACCAGTCACCAGGTAATGTAGAAAAAACCTACAACATATGAACTCCCTGGATCGCTTTTAAGGAATCTCCTGAACTAGATCTCTGGGTTTCCAGAACCCGACGCATTATATAGCTTATTTTTGTGTACTTCCGGGCCGTTTCTCAGTATGCGTTCTGTCCGCTGGGGTACGGAGGCAGCCACACTCCTTCCCTGAATTCCCCACACCCTCATCCATTCCTCTCTTTTTCTTTCTACCCCTTTTCTTTCCCCTTTCTTACTTTCTATGTTTGTCTTCCTCATATCCAATTTGATTGTATATTGTACTTTTAAATGACTACAAAGGAATTTAACAATGGTTACCAACTATCCCGGCTGTTCTATATTGTTAACACCTCATAATCTCGGGATAACCAACAGCATTATTAATTAGAAAGTTAAATTATAAGACTTAAATGTTGTAACAATGCTTCACTTGTTTAACTTGTAACTACTGCCTATCATTGCACAGATTTACCAGTTTGTATTATTTACCTTTATTCTTTTTGTTTAAATCATGTTTATTGAGTGAAGCAAGAAGAATAAAAGTAAACGATGCACTCTAGTATATCAGCAAAATACCAGGTAAAATTACACGTTAGACAAGAAATGCATTACAGCAACATCATGTATCTTGCACTTAACATTCTAAAAAGTAATACTACTGATTGATATTATAATATGTTGACAGTAAAGAACAATTGAAGTGAATAATAACCTATATTAATTCTCATTATGACTATTCAGTAATCACAATGCATATTCAAACTAAAGAAGGGGTGGAAAACAAACAAAGAGATTAGAGTGGAGAAGAGATAGAGGGGTAGAAAGAAGAAGAGAGGATTGGGTAGGGTAATGGGGCAGGGTGGGGAAAGGCGCGGCCATCATCCCGTCCCAGTTGTCAGGACGTAAACTGATGAATGATCTAATGATAAGCGAGAGCGAGTCATGCATTACATCGGGCTTCAGAAATCCAGAGATCCAGGTAAGGGGTTTCCCTGAAAGCTATCCAGGGGGCCCATGTGATATAGGTTTTATTTACATTGCCTAGAGATTGATTTATTAACTGCTCCATCCTATAGATGTCATTGAGTTCCGCCACAAACTCCGCACGTGAGGGAAATTTTTCCTGTTTCCAAAAGCGTGGAATCAAGTTCCTAACCGCGGTGAGGAAGTGTCTGAGGATGCTCTTTTTATATCGGGAAATCGACAAATCACATAGGGATAGTAATGCTATGCATGGAGAAGGTTGAATCTGAATGATAGACATCTTGTTATAAAGCTCAAAGACAGCCAACCATAAGGCTTTTATGGGGGGGCAATCCCACCAAATGTGCATATAAGAGCCAGTCTCCTTTAAGCATCTCCAACAAGTGTCAGGAGTAGTGGGGAACACGGCATGTACCATAGAGGGACATCTATACCATCTTGCCAAGATCTTGTAGCTCCTCTCCTGTGATACCGCGTATAATGACGATCTAAACGTGAAGAGAAGAATTTTTTCTCTATCCTCAGGCAGTAAAGGCTTTCCCAGATCACCTTCCCATTTCGAGAAGAATGCTGGTGATCCCTGCAGTGGAGCCCTTCCCCCCTGGAAGATTTTATATAGCAGCGAGACAGTATGATCTGGAGGGCATGTTGATGTGCAAAGCGTCTCAAAAGGAGTTAGCGGTCTGCCAATATTGGTTTGTTTAGAGATTGCGTAAATGAAACTTTTGAGTTGTTCATAAAAAAACCAATCAGCAAAGGGTGCTTCCTCCTCTGGAAATAATTCCTGGAGGGATTTCATCCTAGTCTCATTAAGATAGTCATGGAGAATGGGTTTGGAATCTTTTCTCTTGTTTAAATACATCTCTCTTTTTAGCCCCGCAGGGAAGGCAGGGTTGTCGTAGATTGGGATCAAAGGTCCTGGGAAAGTTGTGATCTTGAGGTCTGAGTTTCTATTTTTAATGAGAAGCGATATGTTTCGTGTAAGAAAGGGTAGGTGGGCGCCCGCTCCCGATCCACCCCCGGACCAGAGAATAATCTGAGAGTCACAGCCATTCAGATCATTCTCTAGCTTTACCCATTTTTTACTATTTATGTTGTGATAGAGGTCTAGTATACATGTTCCTAATGAGGCGTAACTATAGGTCGCAAGATCCGGGAGGCCTAGACCGCCTGTCAGTTTTGATCTGCTTAATAACGTGTAGGAAATGCGTGCCCGATTATGAGACCATATAAACCTGGTGATTATTTGTTTAAGGCGAGAAAAAAAGGAAGCTGGCAAGTATAGAGGTATTGTTTGGAAAAGGTATAAAAGGCGCGGTAAGAGGTCCATTTTTACTGCGTTGATCCTGCCTAGCCAAGACAACTGGAGCCTATGCCATTTTTCTAAATCTAGATTAACCTTTTGTAGGGCTGTTGTAAAATTGGTCTCAAACAATTTGGATATCTGGCTGGTTATTTTAACGCCTAAGTAAGTGATGGAGTCAAAGCGCCATTTAAATGGAAAGGTGGACTTTAGTTGTTCGACCAAGGGAAGTTGTAATGAGATGTTTAAGATTTCGGATTTGTGGGAGTTCATTTTAAAATTACTTAGGAGGCCGAATTTGTGCAGTTCCGAGATAATGTTTGGTAGGCTCGTAGATGGGGACGTGATGTATAGCAGAATATCGTCTGCAAAAAGTGCTATCTTATGTTCTTCGGAACGCAGTTTTATCCCTTTGATTGAGGGGTTATTTCTCAATGCCACAGCCAAATGCTCCATTGTTAGTATATATAAGAGGGGAGAGAGCGGGCACCCCTGCCTTGTACCATTCCTGACCGGAAACACGTCTGAAAGTTTGCCGTTGACCTTGACCTGGGCACTAGGAGAGGTATATAGAGCAGAAATTCTGTGCATCATATTTTCTTTTAAGCCAATTTCTTCCAGGGTTTGAAAGATAAATTCCCAGTGAACCCGGTCAAAAGCTTTTTCAGCGTCAATTGACATGATACACAGGGGGTCCCCCTCCCTGCTCGCTCTGTCGAGTAGAGAGATAGTTCTGATTGTGTTGTCTCTCGCCTCTCGCCCTGGAACGAAGCCTACCTGGTCCTGGTTTATTAGTTTAGGTAAGAGGGCGCATAATCTATTTGCTAACATTTTAGCGTATATTTTAATATCAACGTTTATCAAAGAAATCGGCCGATAATTATTACATGTAGAAAGGTCTTTACCAGGTTTGGGAAGCACTGTAATGTGGGCGGCGAGTGATTGAGCAGGGAAAGAACCTCCCGAAGAGACAAAATTGCAGGCCTCCAGAAACAGTGGGCACAGTGATGTAGTAAATGATTTATAGAAGCCCGCTGAGAACCCATCCGGGCCCGGGCTTTTCCCTTGTTTTAGGGCGCTAATGGTTTCGGATACCTCTTCTGTAGAGAATTCCTTTTCGAGGTCGGCTAGGTCGCCTTCAGGCAATATGGGCAATTTGTGTTCCTGCAAGTATGATTTAATTTTATTATGAAGAAATTGTGGAGGTGCATCTTTATAATGTCCTGCTATATTGTACAGAGATTCGTAATATCTACTAAAGTTGGAAAGGATATCTTTAGTGTTGAACACTTTATTCCCTTCTTTGTTTTTGATAAAGGGAATGTAGGTATTAGGGCTGTGTTTGTTAAGGGCTCTGGCTAAAAGTTTACCACTTTTATTGCCGAGTTGGTAAAAGCGGCTTCTGAGTCTCTCCCTGAGACACTTGGACTTTTGATCTATGATAGCCAATAATTTCTGCCTAACTGAAGTAAGCCGAGCAAATGTACTGGCGTCGAGATCTCGTTTATGCTGATTTTCTAATTGGTGGATTTGATCTGTTAGGATAATTATTTCCGCCGCTCTCTCTTTTTTCAACCGGGCGCCGTGGGAAATGAGAACGCCTCTCACTACACATTTCAAAGCCTCCCATCTCATAGTGGGAGACGTGGTGTCCCCACCATGGTCGGCCACGAAATTCGCTATTGTCTGTTGAATCTCGGATTTACATAATGGATCCAGGAGCAGATTTTCATTCAAACGCCAGGAGAATCCCGATCCCAAGGCGGAATGAAGTGAAAGAGATAAGTAAATAGGTGCATGATCCGACCACAGTATCGACCCCACGTCCGCCTCCATCTGTAAGTCCAGTAACCTATGTGAAATAAAGAAGTAATCTAGTCTGCTGTATGTGTTATGGATTTTCGAGAAGAAGCTATAATCCCTGACTGTAGGATTTAGAACTCTCCAGACATCTACTAGTCTCAGGCTGCGTAGTTGGGATCTAATTTTGTTGATAGAAGATGAAGAATAGGAGGACCTACCTGAAGAGACGTCCACCGCAGGGTCCATTGGAATGTTAAAGTCGCCTCCAAGTATCACAGGAGAGGAGCCAGCAAACTCCCCAAGACGCCTCTTGCATTCAGCTCCAAAAGTCTGTTGCCCTTGGTTTGGAAAATAAACATTGGCTATTACAAGTTTATACGTTGCCCATGAGATGAGTAGGAAGATATATCTGCCATTTTTGTCGATTAAAGAATCTAGAATTTCAGGCATGAAGGATTTGTGGAAAGCTATTGAAACACCTTTTGATTTGGAATACGGGTTAGAGCTGTGATACCATTTGGGATAATTTTTCGTGACACAATGCGGTATCACTCCAGTTTTGAAGTGAGTCTCCTGGAGCAATAGCACAGAGACCCGTTGTTTATGACTATCGAACAGGATCCGCCTCCTTTTCTCTGGAATATTTAGCCCCTTTACGTTAAAGGAGCAGAGTTTTATTTTATCCATAATCTAAAATTTTGACAGTTTCTCGCGACATCGTGCGCCCCACCCGCCGGGACACGGGATAGCCAGGTGTGGTAGGGGAAAAACAATGGGAAAGAGGGAAGAAAGACAGGGTAGGAAAAAGGTAGAAATATGTGAAGAACATAAGAAAAGGTGCGTTGAGATTGACGCACCAAGTCTGGTCTCGCATCAGTATGGCGGAGGCAACCAGAAGGGGAAGAGATAGCTCCCCCCCCCCGTCCCCGAACCGTGCACCTCAAATGGAAAAAGGAAGCCGAGGAGAACACCGACCCCCCACTTCCCCATGAACTTGATAGGTCCTACGATCAAGAATCTACATGCATATGATATTCAAGCAAAGCAGAATAATAGTAATATTAATAGCATATCTAATAAGGTCAAGGTGTCTCGCTTATTGACAGAGAGTTGTAAAACATTAATAACATTCGCGATACCATAAATTTAAAGGTTCAGAACTTGAGCCAGGCCCCCATGGCAGGCCGCCAGTATGTCCGCCTATCCGGCCAGGGGGATCGGCCCATTAACAATATACTAACATAGGACCTATCTAACTGCAGCAGAACATCTGGACACAACACAATAATTGCCAGGAACTTATTGAAACAAATGAAAAAAAAAAAATGTAGAAAACAAAAAGAAGAAAGAAGGACTTCATGGAGGATCAGAAGGGACCTCATTAGAGAGCTTTTTCTTGGACTGAGGGACCTTGAGCCACCTTGGAGGAGCGTCCGGAAGTGTTGGGGTTGAAGGCCATTCTGGGAGATCTATTAACGGCAGTTCAAATGTTCCTAGGAAATTGGCCAGGTCCCCAATTCGGCGGAAGTATGCGCTTTTCCCGTTTTTGAATGCTGTTAGTTGAAATGGGAACCCCCATCTATAAGGGATATCTCTTTCCTTAAGAACTGCTAACAGGGGTTTTAGGGCTTTGCGCAAAAACAAGGTACGCCTGGATAAGTCTGATAGAAGTAAAATTGGTTGGCCTTCATACTGGAGAGGTCCCTTTTTCCTAGAGGCCATCATGATGGATTCCTTGGTTCTGAAGTAATGCACCCTACAAATGACATCTCTAGGGCGTAAATCAGAGGTGGGTTTGGGACCAAGAGATCTATGGATCCTATCAAATTCAATGGTACTATCTTCACAATCACCCAGGATGTCTAGAAATATTTTTTGGACTGTGCGATCTAAGTCCTGAGGACTAACGGACTCTGGGAGGCCCCGTATGCGAATATTGTTACGCCTGTTGCGATTTTCCAGATCCTCAAGGCCAGAAGACATTTCCTCCATTCTTATAGTATGGTCCATTAAAATTTCTCTATGTGCCTGAAGTTCCTGTGAGATGTCATCCTGCATCTTTTCTACATCCTCTATCCGTGATGTAAACTACTTCTGTAGGTTATGTATCTCCTTTTTGTACGAGTTCTCAAGCCTGCATGCAAAGCCTTCCAGGTCCATTTTTGTTGGTAGAGCTTTAATATATTTGCTTAGATCAGCTATATTCATATCTTCAGGCAAGTCTTTGTCTCCCTTATTGATATCTGCTGATTTTTTGGGAGAAACATGTGGAGCCTGTGACTCTCCCGAAGAAGAGTTGCTTTTATGTGGGGTTTGCGACATTGTTGATCTCGTGCTCCTTGTTTGGGTCGGCTGATTTAGAAACCGTTTCATATCCTCCGGAAGAGGTTCCTTATGCAGGCTTGTGGGGTCTTCAGTGATCTTTTTGTTTTTGCCCATAGATGTCTGCTGCTATCAATTATATCCCAGATAAGTGTTTAGGGGAACATGGGGGTGCAGCCATCACCACATTAGCCGTGGCCCCCCATCAGCAAGCCCCCTCCGAGATGCGTGCGTAAGTCTATAGTGCAACTGTTTTTAACTCTGGGCAGCCAAAGGGTTACTGTGTTATTCCACTATGAGTCTCAGGGGGGGAGCAGGTGCCACAGGGGCTATGTAAATGTGTGTCGTTTTACAGGGTGTTAGCGTTGCTTTAAGCCTCCTCCAGCGTGACCCAGAAGCTGGTGGGTATGGGGCAGCAGCAGGGACGCAGTGCCGCGCCACGAAGGAGAGGTGGGCACAGACCGCCAGCGGCGCACACACACAGGCACTCCAGCCCCTTGCAGGGGCAACAAGATGGCGCCGGGAGTGGCGGGAAATCCCCAGAATCTCCACCGCCGGCAGATTCTCACCCCCACAGACACCAATCCACCGGAGCGGCCGAGGGACAGAGCGCCGCAGCTGGCAATTCACTCAGCACCCTCTCCAGTGAGCGTAACCTCTCTTCTGACCGGCCGCACCAACAGGGGGCAGCGGCCGGAGCTCAGTGGTGTGCAGGTCCGCACCACTCGGAGGAATCCGGGGCGCACCGGAGCGCAGAGGCGCCGGCCAGCGGCTGTCAGCTCAGCAGGGAGCGAGCGAAGAGTCAGGGAGAAGGTAGAGTAGCCGGGGAAGGGGGGTGGAGTGTACCTTCCCGGCGTCCCAGCAGCTTGCGTGCTCCCGGCCTGTGTAGCTTCCAAGATGGCGGCGTCTATGCCGCTTCCCCGTCCCTCCAAGGGGAAACGCTGGGCTTGTGCTGGGGCAGAGAGTTCTCCCTGCCCTCCGGGTAGTCTCAGGGCGATCGCAGCCCTCCCTTGCCGGTCAGAGGAGTCTTTGGGCTCGATGGGGCCAAAAAATCCCTGTGGAAAGCAGTCTCAGAGCAGGAGCTCTTGCGATGTGCGACTGCTCTCTTGCACCTTCAGGCCACGCCCCCCCATTTACCTTTATTCTTTATTGCTGTGACCAATAAAAATGATTTATACAAAAAATGCTGGAAGAAGTGAGATGTTGTAATTTGCAAAAATCAAGCTCTTTGACAAAAAAATCGGAAAAGCAAGGCGTGTGCATGAGATTTCTGAAATGTCATAGACTTTTAGCAGAACCTTCCTCAGACCTACATGAATAACCTCATAGCATCGGAGACTGGAGGTGTCGGGATTTCTGCATAATCTACATTTTTATCTATTTAACTCGCCAATCACTAACGTCTCCATCCTGTGATTTCCATCATTTATTCCATGACTTTTCCTTCTTGTTGTTACCATTTTTATGTTGAGGATTGCATATGTACAAAACCAGGGCCGGCGTCAGCACTCGGCGCACCGGGCAAATGCCGGGCCGGGGGCCCGAGAGAGGGGGGCCCACTCACAGTGTTATAGATACAGCTGGGAGAGCAGAGCAGGAGATAACATGCTCTCTCCGCCCACAAAGTCACTGCTGGCTGTGTTCTCTTAACCCCTATGTGCCAGCTCTGACACAAGCATCTTCTCACTCAGTCAGTTCAGCCAGGCAGGCACACATAGGGGTTAAGAGAAGGCAGCCAGTGTGACATTGTTTGTGGGCGGAGAGAGCACGTTCTCTGCTCTGATCTCCGCCCCTGGCTGGCTGCCTTGCTGCTGAAGTTATGAGGCAGATTCAGGAGGAGCTCCTAGCCCTACCAGTGCCTGAGTGAGTGGCGCTGCTATATACTACGTGGGCTACGCTGCTATATACTACGTGGGCTGCACTGCTATATACTACGTGGGCTGCGCTGCTATATACTACGTGGGCTGCTATATACTACGTGGGCTGCGCTGCTATATACTACGTGGGCTGCGCTGCTATATACTATGTGGGCTGCGCTGCTATATACTACGTGGGCTGCGCTGCTATATACTACGTGGGCTGTGCTGCTATATACTATGTGGGCTGCGCTGCTATATACTGCGTGGGCTGCGCTGCTATATACTACGTGGGCTGCGCTGCTATATACTACGTGGGCTGCGCTGCTCTATACTATGCAGGCTGCGCTGCTATATACTATGTGGGCTGCGCTGCTATATACTACGTGGGCTGCGCTGCTATATACTATGTGGGCTGCGCTGCTATATACTATGTGGGCTGCGCTGCTATATACTACGTGGGCTGCGCTGCTATATACTACGTGGGCTGCGCTGCTATATACTATGTGGGCTGCTATATACTACGTGGGCTGTGCTGCTATATACTACGTGGGCTGTGCTGCTATATACTACGTGGGCTGCGCTGCTATATACTACGTGGGCTGCGCTGCTATATACTATGTGGGCTGCGCTGCTATATACTACGTGGGCTGCGCTGCTATATACTACGTGGGCTGCGCTGCTATATACTACGTGGGCTGCGCTGCTATATGCTACGTGGGCTGCGCTGCTATATACTACGTGGGCTGCGCTGCTATATACTACGTGGGCTGCGCTACTATATACTATGTGGGCTGCGCTGCTATATACTACGTGGGCAGTGTTATATACTACGTGGGCTGCGCTGCTATATATTACGTGGGCTGCGCTGCTATATACTATGAGGGCTGCGCTGCTATATACTACGTGGGCTGCGCTGCTATATACTACGTGGGCTGCTATATACTACGTGGGCTGCGCTGCTATATACTACGTGGGCTGTGCTATATACTACGTGGGCTGTAATATATGCTACGTGGGCTGCTATATACTACGTGGGCTGCTATATACTACGTGGGCAGTGTTATATACTACATGGCTGCGTTTATATGCGATCATGAATCGGGGTATGTGTTAAAGGGGGGCCCACTGAGACTCTTTCGCCCGGGGCCCTCAAAAACCTGGAGCCGGCCCTGTAAACCATGGTACTTAAGTAAAATACACTTTGCCAGTGAAAAACAAAGCCCCAAACAATTAGAATATATGACTGCCAGACTACAAAGAGGAAAAATTGGGAAAGGTTTTCTTCTTCACAAGTCCAAAAGTGACCCAGTCCTCAATGAGTTAAAGTTGGAGCAAAAATGGGTACATTTAGGCTGCATTCTCATAATGAGTATTTTGATTTTGCTGATTTTTTTTTTTGCATCGCTTGTGTATATTAAGTTATTTGTGATTCTTCACTACGTTTTTAGTGCCTTTTTATCGCATTTTATTATGCCGGGTCTTTTGTATCTTGTTGGTTTGTCATGTTTTAACCCCTTAGTGACAGAGCCAATTTGGTACTTAATGACCAGGCCAATTTTTGCAATTCTGACCACTGTCACTTTATGAGGTTATAACTCTGGAACGCTTCAACGGATCCCGCTGATTCTGAGATTGTTTTTTCATGACATATTGTACTTCATGATAGTGGTAACATTTCTTCGATATTACTTGCGATTATTTATGAAAAAAACGGAAATATGGCGAAAATGTTTAAAATTTTGCAATTTTCAAACTTTGTATTTTTATGTCCTTAAATCAGAGAGATATGTCACGAAAAATAGTTAATAAGTAACATTTCCCACATGTCTACTTTACATCAGCACAATTTTGGAAACAAAATTTTTTTTTGTTAGGGAGTTATAAGGGTTAAAAGTTGACCAGCAATTTCTCATTTTTACAACACCATTTTTTTTTTTAGGGACCACATCACATTTGAAGTCATTTTGAGGGGTCTATATGATAGAAAATAATGAAGTGTGACACCATTCTAAAAACTACACCCCTCAAGGTTCTCAAAACCACATTCAAGAAGTTTATTAACCCTTTACGTGCTTCACAGGAACTGAAACCATGTGGAAGGAAAAAATGAGCATTTAACTTTTTTTTGCAAACACCTTAATTCAGAACCATTTTTTTTATTTTCACAAGTGTAAAAACAGAAATGTAACCATAAATTTTGTTATGCAATTTCTCCTGAATACGCCAATACCCCATATGTGGGGGTAAACCACTTTTTGGGCGCACCGCAGAACTTAGAAGTGAAGGAGCGCCGTTTTACTTTTTCAATGCAGAATTGGCTGGAATTGAGATCGGACGCCATGTCACGTTTAGAGAGCCCCTGATGTGCCTAAACAGTGGAAACTCCCCACAAGTGACACCATTTTTGGAAACTAGACCCCTTAAGGAGCTTATCTAGATGTGTGGCGAGCACTTTGAACCCCCAAGTGCTTCACAGAAGTTTATAACGTAGAGCCGTGAAAATAAAAAATCGCTTTTGTTTACACAAAAATGATCTTTTCGCCCACAAATTCTTATTTTCACAAGGGTAACAGGAGAAATTAGACCACAAAAGTTGTTGTGCGATTTCTCCTGAATACGTCGATACCCCATATGTGAGGGTAAACCACTGTTTGGGCGCACCGCAGAGCATGGAAGTGAAGGAGAGCGCCGTTTTACTTTTTCAATGTAGAATTGGCTGGAATTGAGATTGGACGCCATGTCGCGTTTGGAGAGCCTCTGATGTGCCTAAACAGTGGAAACCCCCCACAAGTGACACCATTTTGGAAACTAGACCCCTTAAGGAACATATCTAGATGTGTGGTGAGAACCTTGAATGCCCAAGTGCTTCACAGAAGTTTATAATGCAGAGCCGTGAAAATAAAAAAAAATTTTTTTTCCACAAAAAAGATTTTTTAGCCCCCAAGTTTTTATTTTCACAAGGGTAACAAGAGAAATTGGACCCCAAAAGTTGTTGTCCAATTTGTCCTGAGTATGCTGGTACCCCATATGTGGGGGTAAACCACTGTTTGGGCGCACGGCAGAGCTCGGAAGGAAGGAGCACCGTTTTGGAATGCAGACTTTGATAGAATGGTCTGCGGGTATTATGTTGCGTTTGCAGAGCCCCTGATGTACCTAACCAGTAGAAACCTTCCACAAGTGACCCCATTTTGGAAACTAGACCCCCCAAGGAACTTATCTAGATGTGTGGTGAGAACTTTGAATGCCCAAGTGCTTCACAGAAGTTTAGAATGCAGAGTCGTGAAAATAAAAAATATTTTTTTTTTCACAAAAAAGATATTGTAGCCCCCAAGTTTTTATTTTCACAAGGGTAACAGGAGAAATTGGACTGCAATAGTTGTTGTCCAATTTATCCCGAGTACGCTGATGCGCCATATGTGGGGGTAAACCACTGTTTGGGCGCACGGCAGAGCTCGGGAGGGAAGGAGCGCCTTTTTGGAATGCAGACTTTGACAGAATGGTCTGTGGGCATTATGTTGCGATTGCAGAGCCCCTGATATACCTAAACTGTAGTAATCCCCCACAAGTGACCCCATTTTGGAAACTAGACCCCCCAAGGAACTTATCTAGATGTGTGGTGAAAACTTTGAATGCCCAAGTGCTTCACAGAAGTTTAGAATGCAGAGTCGTGAAAATAAAAAATATTTTTTTTTTTTCACAAAAAAGATATTGTAGCCCCCAAGTTTTTATTTTCACAAGGGTAACAAGAGAAATTGGACCCCAGAAGTTGTTGTCCAATTTATCCCGAGTACGCTGATGCCCCATATGTGGGGGTAACCCACTGTTTGGGCGCACGGCAGAGCTCAGAAGGGAGGGAGCACCATTTGACTTTTTGAGCGCAAAATTGGCTGTCGTGTTTGGAGACCCCCTGATGTACCTAAACAGTGGAAACCCCCCAATTCTAGCTCCCACCCTAACCCCAACACACCCCCAACCCTAATCCCAACCTGATCCATAATCCTAATCACTAACCCTAACCATAATCACAACCCTTACCCCAAAACAACCCTAATGTCAACCCTAACCATAACCCTAATCAAAACCCAAAATCCAACACACCCCTAATCCTAATCTCAACCCTAACCTCAAACCTAATCCTAATCCCAATACACCCCTAATCACAACCCTAACCTTAACCCTAATCCCAAACCTAACCCTAATCCCAGCTCTAACCCTAACTTTAGCACCAACCCTAGCCCTAACTTTAGCCCCAACCCTAACCCTAGCCATAAGGCTACTTTCACACTTGCATCGTTTGGCATTCCGTCGCAATCCGTCGTTTTGGACAAGAAACGGATCCTGCAAATGTGCCCGCAGGATGCGTTTTTTGCCCATAGGCTTGTGTTGCCGACGGATCATGACGGATGGCCACACGTCGCGTCCGTCGTGCACTGGATCAGTTGTGTTTTGGCGGAGCGTCGGCACAAAAAAAGTTCAATGAAACGTTTTTTTGGACGTCGCATCTGCCATTTCTGACCGCGCATGCGTGGCCATAACTCCGCCCCCTCCTCCCCAGGACATAGATTGGGCAGCGGATGCGTTGAAAAACTACAGCTGCTGCCCACGTTGTGCACAAATTTCACAACGTGCGTCGGTATGTCGGGCCGACGCATTGCGACGGCCCCGTACCGACGTAAGTGTGAAAGAAGCCTAACCCTAAATTTAGCCCCAACCCTAACCCTAAATTTAGCCCCAACCCTAACCCTAAATTTAGCCCCAACCCTAGCCCTAACCCAAGCCCTAACCCTACCCCTAACCTACCCCTAACCTAACCCTACCCCTAACCTAACCCTACCCCTACCCCTAACCCTACCCCTAACCCTAACCTAACCCTACCCCTAACCCTACCCCTACCCCTACCCCTAACCTAACCCTACCCCTAACCCTAATTTTAGCCCCAACTGCTGTTCTCCTGCCGGCCGGCAGATGGAGACAGATGGCGGGCGCACTGGGCATGCGCCCACCATTGTCTCTGCCGGCGGCCAGGAGGAGCAGCAAGAGGATCCAGGGACACAGGTGAGTATTGTAGGGTCCCCGAATCCCCCTATTTCTCTGTCCTCTGATGTGCGATCACATCAGAGGACAGAGAATTACACTTTACTTTTTTTTTTTTTTTTTTTTGCGGTCGCCGGTAAACAGTTAATTACCGGCGATCGCAAAACAGGAACATGATCGGGGTCGGTAAAACCGACCCCGATCATGCTCTTTGGGGTCTCGGCTACCCCCGGCAGCCGAGACCCCAAAGATTCTCCCGGTGCCGGCCGGCGGGCGCACTGCGCATGCGCCCGCCATTTTGAAGATGGCGGCGCCCACCGGGAGACACGAGGAGCATTGGGGGAGCTAGGTGAGTATTGGGGGCCACCTGGGACCCCTTTTCTCTGTCCTCCGATGTGCGATCACATCGGAGGACAGAGAAATTAAAAAGATCGCATTTTTTTTTTTTTTTTTTGCGATCGCCGGTAAACGGTTAATTACCGGCGATCGCAAATTCGGGGTGGGTTAAAAACCCCCCGAATCATGTTCTCTGGGGTCTCGGCTACCCCCGGCAGCCGAGACCCCGGAGAAAATCGGCCTCTGGGGGGCGCTATACACGTTTTCCACAGCGCCGTTAATTGACGGCGCTGTGGTTTAAGTACCCTTAGCGGCCGCCGTTAAAAGGCGTATCGGCGGTCGCTAAGGGGTTAAATAAAGCTGCTTTGTGTTTGATACTTCTTGATGTTTGGCTTTAACATAACTTTATTGATAGTCGTGTTGATTACATGCATTTCCGCAGACTAAAATCACACATACAGTTTTACTTGCCGATTTTCAGCATCTATTGCAATTTTATGGAGAAAATCTGCATATAAAAGTAAGCTATAAAGGGGTTGGGTCAAAAAATTATGGCATTAAAATCAAAACACCAGCCCCCAGCTGTCTGTTTTAGCAAGGCTGGTTGTCAAAAATGAGGACCCCCATTATTTATTTAAATAATTTAAAAATACAGCATGGGGAACCTTCTATTCTTGATAATCAGCCTTGTTGAAGCCGACAGCTTAGGGTTGCAGCCCCCAGCTGTGAGTTTTACTTGACTGGTTAACAAAAATTCAGGGGAACCCACGCCAGGTTTTTTTAATTATTTACAGCGCAGGAGCAGCTAATGCTTTAATTAGCTGCTCCTGCACTTGCTGTTATTAGCCGCAGCTTGTGATGGATGATGGGAGCAGTAGTCCCATCAGCTGACACCAGTGACCGGAGGTAAACTTTATACTTCCAGTCACAGCTGAGTGCTCACGCTGTCTTTTTACAGCATGGGTACTGCGGCTCTCTGACCAGCGGGGATGTTTTCATCGCCGATCAGAAGCGGCATTTGCCGCACTTCTATGCACATGACAGCGCAACAAACACCCGGTGTTCAGTCAGCCGAACCCGAACAGTAACACGGACTCCTGATGAAGTCCATGTTCCGTACAGGCGCCAAACTTTACTGTTCGGTTTCGCCCATCTCTACTGATAAACGCAGCAATGTACATGAAACATGATAAAAATGATTAAAAACCAGAGCCACACACCCAGATATACAAAAGGCAGACTAAGGCAGATTGCCAAAACGTGCATCGGGGTGGACGCCATGCAGGAGAGGGAGCCTTGTTTTCCATTTGTAAGTACAGTACAGAACATCCATTACCATTCTTTCTGCCTAACACTACGTCGTATTACCTCTTTTGAATACAGTGGTTAACGCCTTCTTTCAGTACACTCTCATATCACTCTCCAGCACTATGAATATATATACCAACATCTTGGGTTAATAGTGATACTTACCTCTGTAACGGGGTCCACCAAGCTGGGGTACCTCTTTCAGTACCACCCCGTGTTTCAGGAGGTCCACTCTGTTTTGGCTGGAGTCTGAATGAAGGACGCTGGCTGAAATTGCTTGGTTACGTGGGCGCATATAAAAGATCACTGCTTCTCCACGTATTTCCAGTCTGACAACACTTTACTCACAGGACACAGAATATATTACACAGATACAGAGGGCAGGCCAATAGAAAAGCGGCAGGCCAGACATACATTACAATAGCCGCAGGTGGCCGGAGCCTGCCGATATTTACTGTGGGAATTACAAAGGTGGGGGGAGGACAAAAGGGGAATACCGTGTCCCCTCTACCCAGGGCGCAGCCTGTGGGCTGATGCATTAGGGACACGCATCTCACATGGAACCTATTATACATACATATAACTGCACAACATATTCTGGGTGCTGAGTGGTTCCATAACATGTAACAACCTCAGTTTCTCCTTTTTGCACTAACACTTTTTACCTACTAGTACTACTTCCAATTAACCCCGTATATATAAGTGTGACTGATTTTTTATGTATCTCCGGGTATACTGTTTCACCAGTCACCTAATATATTGCCTATTGCTCCCTCTTGACCTATGGTCTTTTGTGAGTGTGCTGCCCTGGTTTTTAATCATTTTTATCATGTTCCATGTTTTTTACTCTTTTTGTCAGGGTACATTTGTTTCTTGTTCATGCTGATAAAGTTTAGTGCTTAAAAAATAATTCTGATTCAACGTTCAATCAGGTTTATGCACGAAAACCACAGCGATACCTGCCTTTTTTTGCAGCATTTTTACATTACCCATTGCTTTCAGTGGGTGAAATCTCTGGAATAAAAAACTCTGGAAGAAGTGAGATGTTGTAATTTGCAAAAATCAAGCTCTTTGACAAAAAAAAAAATCGGAAAAGCAAGGCGTGTGCATGAGATTTCTGAAATGTCATAGACTTTTAGCAGACCCTTCCTCAGACCTACATGAATAACCTGATAGCATTGGAGGCTGGAGGTGTCGGGATTTCTGCATAATCTACATTTTTATTTATTTAACTCGCCAATCACTAACGTCTCCATCCTGTGATTTTCATCATTTATTCCATGACTTTTCCTTCTTGTTGTTACCATTTTTATGTTGAGGATTGCATATGTACAAAACCATGGTACTTAAGTAAAATACACTTTGCCAGTGAAAAACAAAGCCACAAACAATTAGAATGTGTGACTGCCAGACTACAAAGAGGAAAAATGGGAAATGTTTTCTTCTTCACAAGTCCAAAAGTGACCCAGTCCTGTATGAGTTAAAGTTGGAGCAAAAATGGGTACATTTAGGCTGCATTCCCATAATGAGTATTTTGATTTTGCTGATTTTTTTTGGCATCGCCTGTGTATATTAAGTTATTTGTGATTCTTCACTACGTTTTTTAGTGCCTTTTTGGCCGGCCTCACACTAGCGAGTTTTACGAACGTAAGAGCGCAGAAACTACGTCCGTAAAACTCACAAAAAATACAGCACAATTATTCTCTATGCCCCTGCTCCTATCTGCCGTATTAAACTGATCAGTATTATACGGCTTTCTACGGCCGTAGAAAATCGCAGCATGCTGCGTTTGTCACCGTATTGCGCAAATAAAACGTCAATGAAAGTCTATGGAAGCCCCAAAAATACGGATTACACACGGACCAGCAGTGTGACTTGCGAGGAATACGCAGTGCTGTGTGAGAGAAAAGCCGGTAATTCAATTACCGGCTTTTGCTTTCTCCTTCCAAAACCCGACATGATATGAGACATGATTACATACAGTAAACCATCTCATATCACCATTTTTTTTGCATATTCCACACTACTAATGTTAGTAGTGTGTATATGCAAAATTTGGCCGTTCTAGCTATTAAAATAAAGGGTTAAATGGCGGAAAAAATTGGCGTGGGCTCCCGCACAATTTTCTCTGCCAGAGTAGTAAAGCCAGTGACTGAGGGCAGATATTAATAGCCTGGAGAGGGTCCATGGTTATTGGCCCCCCCCCGGCTAAAAATATCTGCCCCCAGCCACCCCAGAAAAGGCACATCTGGAAGATGCGCCTATTCTGGCACTTGGCCACTCTCTTCCCATTCCTGTGTAGCGGTGGGATGTGGGGTAATGAAGGGTTAATGCCACCTTGCTATTGTAAGGTGACATTAAGCCTAATTAATAATGGAGAGGCGTCAATTATGACACCTATCCATTATTAATCCAATACTAGTAAAGGGTTAAAAAAAAACACACACACATTATTAAAAATTAATTTATTGAAAAAATCACAAAGATTGTTGTATTAATTTATTCTACTCTCAATCCACTCACTGAAGACCCGCGATCTGTAAATTAAAAAAAAATAATAAACCAACAATATACATACCTTCCGAGGATCTGTAAGGTCCAATGATGTAGATCCATCTGAAGGGGTTAAAATATTTTGCAGCCACGAGCTCCGGTAATGCAGCTGCTCATGTCTGCAAAACCCCGGCGAATTAAGGTAAATATATATGCAAAAAAAAATGGTGATATGAGATGGTTTACTGTATGTAAACCATGTCTCATATCATGTCGGGTTTAGGAAGGAGATAGCAAAAGCCGGTAATTGAATTACCGGCTTTTTGCTATCTCGCGCTGTATGAAGTAATAATATATATACATATATGTGTCTACTGACACATATATATATATATATATATATAGACAGTATATATGTTTTTTTTTTTAACACATGGATCCCTTGTATAGCCGTATGTCGGTTTTGCAAGCCTGCGATAAAAACACGCAGTACGGATGCCATACGGATTACATATGGAGGATGCCATGCGCAAAAAACGCTGAAACACCCTGCCTACGGAGGAGCTACGGACCACTATTTTCGGGACTTTTCAGCGTATTACGGCCGTAATATACGGACCGTATTTTCATACGCTGAGTGTGAGGCCGGCCTTTATCGCATTTTATTATGCCGGGTCTTTTGTATCTTGTTGGTTTGTCATGTTTTAAATAAAGCTGCTTTGTGTTTGATACTTCTTGATGTTTGGCTTTAACATAACTTTATTGATAGTCGTGTTGATTACATGCATTTCCGCTGCAGAAGCAGAATAAAATCACACATACAGTTTTACTTGCAGATTTTCAGCATCTAATGCAATTTTATGGAGAAAATCTGCATATAAAAGTGAGCTATAAAGGGGTTGGGTCAAAAAATTATGGCATTAAAATCAAAACACAAAATACAAGAAATAATAATAAAATGCCAAACAAAAATGTACATAAATAGGGTTCAGTACAATATAACAAAATCAGAAAAAGACAAAAATGTACACAAGAATCAATCATAATAAAAAAATACAATATTTTATTGACAAAAAAGGACCAAAAAGACAAAGGTATTAAAAAGTGGGTACCCAAAAATTTGGCATCAGGAACCCACCACATATTATTAAGAGGTTGTACATAGAAATTAATGAACTAACACACTTCACAGGATAATACATCCAAAAAAGGCCAACAAATCCTAGTGGAAAAAACTTTCTCTTAAAGAAGCATGGAGGGCTACACGGAAAATCAAGATGGAGCAGAAATTACCTCTGGTGGGTGCCCGTTACCTGCCCCATTACGTAAAATACAAACACACAGAAGGGACAAGATTTCTATAAATCCCATCCGCTTTGCCGCAACTGTAGCTGGTGGCGCTCCAAAACCTGCCTGAAAAAGTGCTATGGACATATGAATCGCTATGTAAAAGTAATTTGCTGTTCACGCTTCACGTTCAAGTTCAGGTTTTCAAAAACGCAAAATACTTAAAGGGAACCTGTCACCCCCAAAATCTAAGATGATCTAAGCCCACCGGCATCAGGGGCTTATCTGCAGCATTCTGTAATGCATTCTGTAATGCTGTAGATAAGCCCCCGATGTATCCTGAAAGATGAGAAAAAGAGGTTAGATTATACTCACCCAGGGGCGGTCCCGGTTCTGTGCGTCGTTGTCCGGTCCGGGGCCTCCCATCTTCATGGGATGACGTCCTCTTCTTGTCTTCACGCTCCAGCACAGGCGTACTTTATCTGTCCTGTTGAGGGCAGAGCAAAGTACTGCAGTGCGCAGGCGCCGGGAAAGGTCAGAGAAGCCCCGCACCTGCGCACTGCAGTACTTTGCCCTCAACAGGGCACCGGAGCCGCAGCGTGCAGACAAGAAGAGGACGTCATCATAAGAAGATGGGAGGCCCCGGAACGGACCGCGACACCCATCGGAACAGGACCGGGACCGCCCCTGTGTGATTACAGAATGCTATAGATAAGCCCTTGATGCTGGTGGGCTTAGCTCACTTTCGATTTTGGGGGTGACGGGTTCCCTTTAAAAACAAATGTGACCAGTCCATTGTACGGGTGTTTTCTGCTCAGATGTAGCTCTATACTTATAAAACAAGTCAGTGAGAAGCATTTTTGCTTGAAAAAAACGCTAGTTGTATTTTAATTGTGGTCTGGAGTTTAAGGTTTTTTTTTTTTTTTAAATGTAAAAACACGCCCGAAAAATGATCAAAAGAGGTCAGGAACAACATCTCCTGAAATTTGTTCCTCTTGAAAAAGTTGCCGTTTCGCCGGCCTGAAACTAACGTTGTGTGCAATCATTTTAATCCCTTAACCACTAACCCGGAGAGATTTTATTAACTAGAAAATATTTTTGGCTTTACTGCACAGAAAGACTAAAAAGGTGTTTTAATGATTTTACCACACCCTAGTGGGCTTTTGACTGAGGTTGGCGTACATAACTAAAGATGAGTGAACCTGAACTTTAAGTTTACACTCTGAACACAGACTTCTCCCGGATGTCCATTTTAGTGTTCGGAGTTACGGGTGAATTTCAGGAGGAGAGAGGGATCAAAGTTGGGGTCCACATTGACTTCTATGGGGTTCTGGTAAAAGTTCCGGTAGAGTTCAGGACTAAACTTTGGTCCAACCTGATGAACCCGAACTTCCTCAGGTCCGCTTATCCCTATACATAACCAGTGTTGATGAACACACATGTATGGTTGTGCTCACGCTATGTTGGGTGAACACGCTCTGCGTATTCACCAAGAAAGTGCCTATTTGTAAATGCTAAACAGTCATAGTCCCCTTTTCATCCAACTGAGATGGAGATCCATGAGGAAACAACATCAATGTAGCCCAGGATACTGAGGTCAGTAAGGGGTCCCTGGAAGTGTGAGTATTGTATTATATGGTTACTTATTATTTATCATTATTTATAATGGGGGGAGGCCGGACACACAATCTCCATTATAGGTGCTGGTTTGGGCTGTGGTCCGGGCTCTGTGCGGCCGCCCGTGTTCTTCTCTCCATGTCTGTATTTTTGTACAGTCATGAGGAACAGATTAGGGTCTTCCCCAAACTGCTCCCACAAAGCTGAAAATACAATTGTCCACAATGTCTTGCGCTGAAGATTAAGAATTCCATTCACTGAAACTAAGGGGCCGAGCCCTGATGACAAGTCCATAGCATCATCCTCCTCCACCATCTGTACAGGGGCACAATGCAGTCCGGGGGTAACGTTCTCCTGGAATCACCAAACCCAGAATCCTCCATCAGTCGTTAGATAGAGAAGTGCGATCCGTCACTGCACAGAACACGTCTCCTCCAGAGCCCAGTGGTGGCGGCTTTACACCACTCCATCCAACGCTCGGCATTGTCCTTGGGGATGTATGGCTGCATTCAGCTGCTCGGCCTTGAAGCTTCCGGAGGGGGTGCAGTGTTTCCTCCATGGCTGATCCCTTTTTAATAGATAATTGAAAAAAAAGTCGCATTTCAGGCTTCTGAGTGCACTACAGGTCAGTTCATCAGGCATCATTGTAGTCGCCATTTTCAGAGACCCATAGCATCTCCATTTTTCGGGACCTGGGGCCGGGCGACGGCTTATTTTTTGTGTGCTGAGCTGGCATTTTCATTGATACTATTTTTGTGTAGATACAATGTTTTGATCGCCTGTTATTGCGCCGATCCTCAAAAAAGTAATTCTGACGTTTTGATTTTTCTTCTCGTTACTAGTGTTGAGCATTCCGATACCGCAAGTATCGGGTATCGGCCGATATTTGCGGTATCGGAATTCCGATACTGAATTCCGATACTTCCCGCGTATCGGATACCGGAATCGGAAGTTCCCAGAATTCAAATTGAACGCAGCAGCCAATGAGGAATGAATGAAAGTGTGGGCACATCCTGTTTAGCATGGTGGGCATGTAAGTACTGGCAAGGCTTGGATTGGCTGCTGAAATGATGTCACTCTGCACTATAAAAAAGCGCTGCCGCCATTTTGCGCTCACTCTGCTGTGATTTCAGTTAGGGACAGGACGCTGTGTTCTAACTGAGGGCCAGTTGAGCTTGCTAATTGCTTTATTTTCCTTTCCAAAGGCTAATTTAGCAAAACGCTGTGTGTTCTTCACTGTTCACCTTGCTCTTGCCTTGCAGCGCTGTTTTAACAGCGTTCTGCAAGGTCTCTGTGTGTGTGTGTGTGCAGCTCACTCTGTAGTCTGTGTGCAGCCATATACCCGGTTGTATTCAGCTCAGGGGGGGTTCACACTGCCTCACACAGTTGTTCTTTTTTGCTCTTAGTGCAGCCTGCTGCACATTTTTTCTCAAATTTCCTATTAGTGTTTTTCCACCAGTCTCCAGCTCTATTGTGGAAAAACACTACATAGGATAACCTAGAGGGGGGTTTTTGGGCCTTGCAGCGCCGTTTACGGCTGTCTGCACGGTCTCCGTGTGAGCCCAGCTCGCCCTGTAGTCTGTGTGCAGCCATAGCCGGTTGGATTCAGCTCAGGGTTCGTTACTGGCTCATACCTTGAGAAAAATTTTCCTTTTTTTCAAATAGTGCAGCCTGTTTAAAATTTGAAAAAAAAAAATCCTATTAGTGTCTTTCCACTCGTATCCAGCTAAATAGTGGAAAAACACTATATAGGATAACCTAGAGGAGGGTTTTTTGGCCTTGCAGCGCCGTTTACGGCTGTCTGCACGGTCTCCGTGTGAGCCCAGCTCGCCCTGTAGTCTGTGTGCAGCCATAGCCGGTTGGATTCAGCTCAGGGTTCGTTACTGGCTCATACCTTGCGAAAAATTTTCCTTTTTTTTCAAATAGTGCAGCCTGTTTAAAATTTGAAAAAAAAAAATCCTATAAGTGTCTTTCCACTCGTATCCAGCTAAATAGTGGAAAAACACTATATAGGATAACCTAGAGGAGGGTTTTTTGGCCTTGCAGCGCCGTTTACGGCTGTCTGCACGGTCTCCGTGTGAGCCCAGCTCGCCCTGTAGTCTGTGTGCAGCCATAGCCGGTTGGATTCAGCTCAGGGTTCGTTACTGGCTCATACCTTGAGAAAAATTTTCCTTTTTTTCAAATAGTGCAGCCTGTTTAAAATTTGAAAAAAAAAAAATTCCTATTAGTGTCTTTCCACCAGTCTCCAGCTCAATTGTGGAAAAACACTACATAGGATAACCTAGAGGGTTTTTTTGGGGCCTTGCAGCGCCGTTTACGGCTGTCTGCACGGTCTCTGTGTGAGCGCAGCTCGCCCTGTAGTCTGTGTGCAGCCATAGCCGGTTGGATTCAGCTCAGGGTGCGTTACTGCCTCATACCTTGAAAAACAATTTCCTTTTTTTCAAATAGTGCAGCCAGTTTAAAATTTGAAAAAAAAAATTCCTATTAGTGTCTTTCCACTTGTATCCAGCTAAATAGTGGAAAAACACTATATAGGATAACCTAGAGGAGGGTTTTTTGGCCTTGCAGCGCCGTTTACGGCTGTCTGCACGGTCTCCGTGTGATTTAAACTAGCTCTGTAGCCCGATCTGCACCAAAAAAAAGGTTAAGTTCACCAAACACAACTTAACACTTGTGTAGGCCACATTTGAAAAATAATAAAGTTTAGTCCACAATTTACAACATTAGTGTTTCTTACACCTGTTAGGAGGAGCATTACAGGAATAAGCACACTAAGGCCTTAGTACTTTTCTGCTTATCTTTATCTGTCAACCAAGATGAAGAGGGCAGGGAGTAAGGCACGTGGGCGTGGGCACGGAGCAGGGAGAGGAGCAGGGAGAGGACGTGGTGATTCTGTGCCTGCTGCGGGCGCCGGTGACTCGTCGTCACTCAGTTTCAGCAGGGAACAGTCCTTCATGCGCAGCTTTGTCGGAGAGCGCCGTGCACCGCTGCTGCGTGAAGACCAAATTGAAGCCGTTGTCGGGTGGATGGCAGCTAACGCCTCGGCATCGACTTCAGTTAGTGCCACATCCTCTCAGGCACAGAGCACTGGAGAGCAGCCATCTGTCTCTTCACCACCTGCCAAATTGGCCAGGCAGTCAGAGAGCCCAGGACAGGAGCCGTCTCTACTTCTGTTCTCTGAATCTCTTGGCTTGGAAACAGGGGGCCAGCCAAGCAGCATTGGAGAAATGGAAGAAGAGGCAGTGTGCAGTGATGCCCAACACCTTTTTCTCTCTGACTCTGAAGAGGCAGGTGGGCCAGTGCCTCCGGTGACCACAGCGCAGTACGCATCTGATGATGAAACTCAGGTGCCGCTTTCTCGTGCGTACTGTGCTGCTGAGACTACCCAGGAGGAGCAGTTGGTGGCAGAGGGTAGTGGAGATGATGAGGTCCTTGACCCATCGTGGCGTGAGGAACAGGAAGGTGGTGGGAGCAGCTCAGAGGAAGAGCTTCCTCTTACGGGCCAAAGAGGGAGAGGGAGGGGGAAGACTGCGGAGCCTGTAGCCTCCACTTTGGCACCCGTTAGGAGCCTGTCTCTTTCCAAAGCCAAAAAGGGCGCTCCCAAGACTTGCAGTGCCTGGTCCTTTTTTGACACAGTTGCAGATGACATTTGTTTTGTCAAATGCAAGCTGTGTCATCATAAAGTAAAAAGAGGGAAAAATGTCAGCAACCTCAATACCACAAATATGTGGAAACATGTGCGGACCAGGCACGCGGTGGAGTTACAGAAACACACTGAAGATGTAGGCCAACCAACAGCGGCAGCTACCACCTCTTCAGCTCGTGTTGCCTCTTCCTCCAGCTCACGCACAGCTGGTTTGGCTTCCTCCCAGAGACCTTGTGTAATTCCACCCACAGCACCACCTTCCCAGTCATCCTCACACTCCCAGTCTACTCTACAGCCATCGGTAGTACAGGCATGGGAGAAAAGGCGGGCATTCTCGGCCAACCACCCCCGAGCACAGGCTCTGAATGCAGGCATTGCCAAACTGTTGTCCCTGGAAATGCTCTCGTTCAGGCTGGTGGAGACTGACAGCTTCCGTGACTTGATGGCATTGGCAGTCCCACAGTACAAGGTGCCCAGCCGCTTTTACTTCAGCAGGCAGGCTGTCCCTGCCCTGCACAGGCATGTTGAGGCAAACATAAAACATGCGCTACTGAACGCCGTCAGTAGCAAGGTCCACCTCACCACCGATGCGTGGACCAGTCAGCATGGACAGGGGCGATATGTTTCCCTCACTGCCCATTGGGTTAATGTTGTTGAGCCAGGTACAGATCGTGCGAGTGGCGCAGGACGTGTCCTGCCCACTCCAAGGATTGCAGGAATCCAGTCTGTACGCATCGACTCCTCCTCTTACACCAGTTCCTCTGATTCCTCTCTGCAGGATCCGTCACAGTCCACCCCCACATGGACCCGTGAACGTTTACCTATGACCGACATGAGCACAGCCGTGGCCAAACGTCAGCAGGCCGTCTTGAAACTAGTTTCATTGGGGCATCGAAGCCACACAGCGCAGGAGCTCTGGAATGCCATAAAGCAGGAGAGCGATGTGTGGTTACTGCCAGCGAATCTCCAGCCAGGCATGGTAGTGTGTGACAATGGCCGATATCTGGTGGCAGCTTTGGCCCTTGGCAACCTCACTCACATCCCATGTCTGGCACATGTGCTCAATTTGGTTGTGCAGAGTTTTCTGAGGGACTATCCGGATCTTGATGCCCTGCTGCACAAGGTCCGCCTAGAGTGTGCTCACTTGCGGCGTTCCAGCTTGGCCAGATCCCGCATTGCTGCTCTGCAGCGCCGATTCCGCCTTCCGGAACACCGCATCATATGTGACCTACCTACCCGGTGGAATTCCACGTTACATATGTTGGAGCGGTTGTGTGAGCAGCAGCAAGCAATTATGGAGTACCAGCTGCATCAGGCGCAAAGAAGTCGCAGTCAGCGCCGATCAGACTTCACAACCACAGAGTGGGCCACTATGAAGGACGTCTGCCAGGTTTTGCGTCCTTTTGATTATTCCACGCGGATGGCAAGTGCAGATGATGCACTAGTCAGCATGACTGTCCCCCTTATCTGCCTGCTTCAGCAAACTTTGCAAGGGTTAAGGGATGATGTGGTGGAAGAGGTGGAGGATGAGGAGTCACCTTTTTCATCAGCTTCTGGAGAGTCAGCGCCACGTGGTTCCTCACAAAGGGATACGCAGGGGCCAATTTGTGAGGAGGATGAGGAGGAGTCAATGGAGGAGGAAGAGCTCCGTCCAGAGGAGGGAGCGACACAATTGTCCAGTGGTCAGTGTGTACAGCGAGGGTGGGGTGATGACGAGCGGTCAGAGATCATGTCTCAAGCAGGGGACAGCGTTTCTGGGCCAGTTGGCACTCTGCAGCACATGGTGGATTTCATGCTGCAGTGCCTGAGAAACGACCGCCGCATCGACCACATTCTCAACATGCCTGATTATTGGGTGTTCACCCTCCTCGATCCTCGCTACCGGGACAACGTCCAAAACCTCATCCCTGCGTTGACCCGGGAGCGTAAATTGCGGGAGTACCACGACACACTGGTGAATTCCATCATCTTCTCCTGTCCAACTGAGAGGAGTGCTGCTAGTGCTTTACAAAGCAGCTCAGTGCGTCGAGGCAGTGGGGGAGGCTCTGCCCAAAGAGGGAGCAGAAGCAGTGCCTCTGCCCAAGGCAAGCCCAGTATGGCACAACTCTGGCACACTTTTGTGTGCCCGCCCCAAATGTCTACACCATCACCGGCGGCTCCAGTCAGCAGGAGGCAACGGTTCCGTCAGATGGTGACAGACTACATGGCTTGCCCTCTTACTGTACTCCCAGACGGCTCTTCCCCGTTCAAGTTTTGGGTCTCTAAGCTGGATACATGGCCAGAGCTAAGCCAGTATGCATTGGAGGTGCTGGCTTGCCCTGCGGCTAGTGTCTTATCGGAACGTGTCTTTAGTGCCGCAGGTGGTGTACTAACAGACCGTCGCATGCGACTATCCTCCGATAACGTTGACCGGCTTACTTTCCTGAAAATGAACCAGGCCTGGATCTCGCAGGAATTTGCCACTCCTCTGCCTGATTAAGTAATTGGGTGTCATCCAGGTCTCCTGCTGTGTTCATCTTTCTACCACCTGAACTGCTATTCCTGGGCTCCAACACCGCCAGTTGCGGCTCAGAAGTGCAGGCTGCACAGTAAAAACATACGACCCAGTGTTATTGGGTTTCAGTAACGTCAGCTGATCCCCAGCTGTGTAGCCGGCAATGTGTCCTGCGACCGCCACGCTGGCACAACAACCTAAATGTAAGGGAACCTGTCCCCCCTCCCCCCCCCCGTCGTTTGTTACTGAAAGAGCCATCTTGTGCAGCAGTAATGCTGCACAAGGAAAAGGTAGCTCTTTTTTTTTAGCTCTTTGCACACGCAGAACTTAACACTTATAAAATGTGTTCACTGATACCGTTATACCGTCCCGGAGCTGGGACTTTCCTTCGTAATGTGACGCAGCACAGCCGTCATTCCTACCCCCTTGGTGCCATGCGCTGCCTCCTCAGCGTTGTTTTAAGCTGTCACGGAGCCTGCGCTGTTCTGTTATCCCTTGGGCATGCCCTATTTGCGCTGCCTGTCTTCTGACAATTTGGTGTCAGGCTGGCTGCGCCTGTGCGGCCGCGGTGTCCGAGATCCCGCCTCGCAGTGTCTTCTGATTGAGTCACACTGCGGGCCTGGGATCCATGGGCATGCGCAGTGCATATCTTCCCCTCGGGCTCTCGCTCATTTCCCTCCGCCTTCTTTAGACTGTGCGCCGTCAGCTGATCCCTAGCATGCCACGGCCGTGACACCGCACAGTCTGAAGAAGAGGGAAGGAGGGGAGTGAGAGTCGAGGTTATGCACTGTGCATGCCCATGGTTCCAAGGCCCGCAGTGGGATTACGTTAGATGAGACTGCGAGGTGGGATCTGGAGCAGCGTGGACGCACAGGCACTGACAGCCTGACACCAAATTATGTCAGAAGACAGGCAGCGCTAATTGGGCATGGCCAAGGGCTAACAGAACAGCGCAGGCTCCGTGACAGCTTAAAACAACGCTGAGGAGGCAGCGCACGGCATCAAGGGGATAGGAATGACAGCTGTGCTGTGTCCCATTACGAAGGAAATTCGCACCTCCGGAACGGTTTAACGGTATAAAGGGACACATTTTTAGTGTTTACTTCGGTGTTTGCAAGGAGCATAATTAAAAGAGCAACCTTTTCCTTTTGCATCCTTAGTGCTGCACAACATGGCTCTTTCAGCTACAAACGTCTTTGGGGGGGGGGGGGTTAAAGGTTTCCTTTCAACTTGCTCCAATCAGGCTTCGGCCTACACTCTGTTCCTCTGCTCCTCCTGCTGTCCCTGGGCTCTAACACCGCCAGTTGGTGCCTGGAAGTGCTGTGTGCACAGTCAACAGTCGCTCCTCTGTTATTGGGGTTCAGTAACGTCAGCTGATCCCCAGCTGTGTGTGCGGCAATACCTCCAATCTGCTCCTCCTGCTGTCCCTGGGCTCTAACACCGCCAGTTGGTGCCTGGAAGTGCTGTGTGCACAGTCAACAGTCGCTCCTCTGTTATTGGGGTTCAGTAACGTCAGCTGATCCCCAGCTGTGTATCCGGCAACGTGTCATGCGACCGCCACGCTGGCACAACTAAAATGTAAGGGGACCTGTCCCCCCCCCCCCCCCCTAGGCGTTTGTTACTGAAAGAGCCACCATGTGCAGCACTAATACTGCACAAGGGAAAGGTCGCTCTTGAAATTATGCTCCTTGCAAACGCTGAACTACACACTCATGTAATGTGTCCCCTCACACCGTCCAACCATCCCGGAGGTGGGACTTTCCTTTGTAATGTGACGCAGCACAGCCGTCATTGCTACCCCCTTGGCACCGTGCGCTGCCTCCTTAGCGTTGTTTGATTCCGTCATGGACCCTGCGCTGTTATGTTATCCCTTGGCCATGCACAGTTTGCGCTGCCCGTCCTCTGACATCATTTGTTGTCGTCCTGGCTGCGCCTGTGCGTCCACGCTGCCCGAAATCACACCTCGCAGTGTCGTCTAATGTGATCCCACAGTGGGCCTGGTATCCATGGCCATGCGCAGTGCATATACTAGCCTCTCACTCCCCTTCTTCACGCTTCTTCAGACTAGGCGGCGTCAGCTGATCCCTAATAGCATGCCACGGCCGTGACGCCGCACAGTCTGAAGAAGCAGGAAGGAGGTGAGTGAGAGGCGATGATATGCACTGCGCATGCCCATGGATCCCTGGCCCGCAGTGGGACTACATTAGATGACACTGCAAGGTTGGATCTCGGGCAGCTTGGACGCACAGGCACTGCCAGCCTGACACCTACATGATGTCAGAAGACGGGCACTGCTAACTGTGCATGGCCAAGGGATAACATTACAGCGCGGGCTCCGTGACAGAACCAAACAACGTTGAGGAGGTGGCGCCCGGCACCAAGGGGGTTGGAATGACGGCTGTGGTGTGTCACATTACAAAGGAAAGTCCCACTTCCGGGATGGTTTGACGGTGTGAGGGGACACATTATATGAGTGTGTACTTCAGCGTTTGCAAGGAGCATAATTTTCGGAGCCACCATTTTTCATGTGCAGTATTACTGCTGTACAAGATGGCTCTTTCAGCAACAAATGCCTGGGGGGGGGTTAAAGGTTCCCTTTCAACTTGCTCCACTGCAGGCTTCGGCCTACACTCTGCTCCTCTTTGATTCCCTGGGTTTCAACACTGTCAGTTGCCACCTGGAAGTGTTGTCTACACAGAAAAAACACTAGGTGATGTGTCAGTGGGGTTCAGCACCGCCAGCTGTTCCCCTACTGTGTAGTCGGCAACGTGTCCAGCACAAGCCACGCTGGCACAACAGAACAAAAGCTGCCACCAGTGCAGGCTTCGGCCTACACTCTGCTCCTCTCCTCCTCCTGCTGACCCTGGGCTCAAACACCGCTAGTTTTTGCCCGGAAGTGCTAGCTGTACAGAGAAAAACACCAGCCAATGTGTTAGTGGGGTTCAGCAACGCCAGCTGTTCCCCTGCTGTGTAGCCGGCAACGTGACCTGCAAACGCCATGCAGGCACAGGAACTGAAATTAAAAGGGAACCTGGCCCCACCCCCCCAGGTGTTTCTATGTATAACAGCCACCTAGTACAGCAGTACTGCTGCATTTGTACAAGGTGGCTGACTTTTTCTCCTTGCCCACGTGGAACTCAACACGTACAAAATGTGTCTCATTGAGACCATTCCACTGTCCCTGAGGTGTGACTTTCCTTTGTAATGATACGCAGCACCCCCCTTGGTAGCGTTTCCCGTCTTTTGTCATCATGGTTAGCTGGCTGCGCCTGTGCATCCGCCCTGCTAGAAACAACGCCCCTCGTTGTCATATTTATTTTGTCAGCGAGGGTGTGGTTTATGGGCACGAGCAGTGCATATGTTCGCCTGTCTTAACTCATCTCCTTCCGCCTTCTTCAGACTGTGCGGCCTCCTGGCCGTGGTAGGCGATAAGGGATCAGCTGAGGCCGCCCAGTCTGGAGCAGGTGTAAGGACATGTGTAAGCGGCAAACCTATTTACTGCACAAGGCCACGAATCCCAGCCACGCACTGTGATTTTTTGAAAACACACTGTGGGTCTGGGATTCATGTCCATCGCTAACCGCAACGGCCGACCTGAAATGAGGTCAGAAGACAGGAAGCGCTCACAGCGCATGGCCAAGGGATCACAATAGCGCAGACTCCTGTACAGCAAATAACAACGCTCAGGAATCTGCGCCCAGTACCTAGGTGCAAATTTTGACACCTGTGCTGCGTCTCGTTAAAAAGACAAGTCACGCCTCCACAACTGTTTGACAGTATAATGGGCTAAATAGTGTACGTGTTTTAGTCAGCGTGTGCAAGGAGCAAAACAAATAGAGCAACCTTTTACTTGTGCAGCATTAATGCTGCACAAGGTGTGGCTCTTGTACCTTGCAACACCTGAGGGGGGTTAAAGGTAACCTTTGAAATTGGTTCAACTAGGCTTAGGCCTACACTCTGCTCCTCTACTGCTCCTGCTGACCCTGGGCTCAAACACCGCTAGTTTTTGCCCGGAAATGCTAGCTGCACAGAGAAAAACACCAGCCAATGTGTTAGTGGGGTTCAGCACCGCCAGCTGTTCCCCTGCTGTGTAGTCGGCAACGTGTCCAGCACAAGCCACGCTGGCACAACAGAACAAAAGCTGCCACCAGTGCAGGCTTCGGCCTACACTTTGCTCCTCTCCTCCTCCTGCTGACCCTGGGCTCTAACACCGCTAGTTTTTGCCCGGACATGCAATCTGCACAGAGAAAAACACCAGTCAATGTGTCAGTGGGGTTCAGCAACGCCAGCTGTTCCCCTGCTGTGTAGCTTGCAACGTGACCTGCAAACGCCACGCAGGCACATGAACTGAAATTGAAGGGAGCCTGCCCCCCACCCACAGGTGTTTCTATGTATATCAGCCACCTTGTACAGCAGTACTGCTGCATTTGTACAAGGTGGCTGACTTTTTCTCCTTGCCCACGTGGAACTCAACACGTACAAAATGTGTCTCATTAGAGACCATTACAATGTCCCTGAGGTGTGACTTTCCTTTGTAATGACACGCAGCACCACCCTTGTTAGCGCTGCCCATCTTTTGACATCATTGGTTAGCTGGCTGCGCCTGTGCATCTCCCCTGCTCGAAACAACGCCCCTCGGTGTCTTATTTTTTTGGACAGCGAGGGTGTGATTGATGGGCATGTGCAGTGCATATGTTTGCCTGTGTTCACTCATCTCCTTCCGCCTTCTTCAGACTGGGTGTCCTCATGGCCGCGGCAGGCGATAAGGGATCAGATGAGGCCGCCCAGTCTGAAGCAGGTGTAAGGACATGTGTGAGCGGCAAACATATTTAGTGCACCATGGCACGAATCCCAGCACCGCAGTGTGATTTTTTAAAAACACACTGTGGGTCTGGGATTCATGTCCATCGCTAACCGCAACGGCCAACATGAAATGAGGTCATAAGACAGGAAGCGCTCACAGCGCATGGCCAAAGGATCACAAGAGCGCAGACTCCTGTACAGCAACTAACAACGCTCAGGAAGCTGCGCCCATGCAAAAAGGTGTTGTTTTCGACACCTGTGCTGCTTTTCTTTAAAAAGACAAGTCACGCCTCCACTACTGATTAACAGTATAATGGGCTAAATAGTCTACGTGTTGCATTCAGCTTGTGCAAGTAGAAAAATTAATAGAGCAACCTTTTACTTGTGCAGCATTAATGCTGCAGAAGGAGTGGCTCTTGTACTTTGTAACACCTGAGGGGGGGTTAAAGGTAACCTTTGAAATTGGTTCAACTAGGCTTCGGCCTACACTCTGCTCCTCTCCTCCTCCTGCTGACCCTGGGCTCTAACAACGCTAGTTTTTGCCCGGACATGCTAGCTGCTCAGAGAAAAACACCAGCCAATGTGTTAGTGGGGTTCAGCACCGCCAGCTGTTCCCCCGCTGTGTAGCCGGCATCGTGTCCAGCACAAGCCACGCTGGCACAACCGACCAAAAGCTGCCACCAGTGCAGGCTTCGGCCTACACTTTGCTCCTCTCCTCCTCCTCCTGCTGACCCTGGGCTCTAACACCGCTAGTTTTTGCCCGGACATGCAATCTGCACAGAGAAAAACACCAGTCAATGTGTCAGTGGGGTTCAGCAACGCCAGCTGTTCCCCTGCTGTGTAGCTTGCAACGTGACCTGCAAACGCCACGCAGGCACATGAACTGAAATTGAAGGGAGCCTGCCCCCCACCCACAGGTGTTTCTATGTATAACAGCCACCTTGTACAGCAGTACTGCTGCATTTGTACAAGGTGGCTGACTTTTTCTCCTTGCACACGTGGAACTCAACAAGTACAAAATGTGTCTCATTAGAGACCATTACAATGTCCCTGAGGTGTGACTTTCCTTTTTAATGACACGCAGCACCCCCATTGTTAGCGCTGCCCGTCTCCTGACATCATTGGTTGGCTGGCTGTGCCTGTGCGTCCCCCCTGCCCAACACAACGCCCCCCGTTGTCTCATATATTTTGACTGCGAGGGTGTGATTGATGGGCACGAGCAGTGCATATGTTCCCCTGTTTTCACTCCCCTCCTTCCGCCTTCTTCTGACTGTGCGGCCTCATGGCCGCGGCATGCGATAAGGGATCAGCTGAGGCCGCCCAGTCTGAAGCAGGTGTAAGGACATGTGTGAGCGGCGAACATATTTACTGCACAAGGCCACGAATCCCAGCACCGCAGTGTGACTTTAGGAAAAGCCACTGTGGGTCTGGGATTTATGGCCATCGTTAACCGCACCGGCCAACATGAAATGAGGTCATGAGACGGCCTGCACTAACAGGGTATTGCCAAGGGATAACACAAGAGCGCAGTTTCCTGTACTGCAAATAACAACGGTAAGGAATCTGCGCACAGCACCTAGGTGTAAATTTGTACACCTGTGCTGCGTCTCCTTAAAAAGACTAGTAGTCACGCCTCCACTACTGTTTGACAGTATAATGGGCTAAATAGTGTACGTGTTTAATTCAGCGTGTGCAAGGAGCAAAATTAAATAGAGCAACCTTTGACTTGTGCATCATTAATGCTGTTCAAGGTGTGGCTCTTGTACCTTGCAACACCTGAGGGGGGGGTTAAAGGTAACCTTTGAAATTGGTTCAACTAGGCTTCGGCCAACACTTTGCTCCTCTCCTCCTCCTCCTGCTGACCCTGGGCTCTAACACCGCTAGTTTTTGCCCGGACATGCAATCTACACAGAGAAAAACACCAGTCAATGTGTCAGTGGGGTTCAGCAACGCCAGCTGTTCCCCTGCTGTGTAGCTTGCAACGTGACCTGCAAACGCCACGCAGGCACATGAACTGAAATTGAAGGGAGCCTGCCCCCCACCCACAGGTGTTTCTATGTATAACAGCCACCTTGTACAGCAGTACTGCTGCATTTGTACAAGGTGGCTGACTTTTTCTCCTTGCACACGTGGAACTCAACAAGTACAAAATGTGTCTCATTAGAGACCATTACAATGTCCCTGAGGTGTGACTTTCCTTTTTAATGACACGCAGCACCCCCATTGTTAGTGCTGCCCGTCTCCTGACATCATTGGTTGGCTGGCTGTGCCTGTGCGTCCCCCCTGCCCGACACAACGCCCCCCGTTGTCTCATATATTTTGACTGCGAGGGTGTGATTGATGGGCACGAGCAGTGCATATGTTCCCCTGTTTTCACTCCCCTCCTTCCGCCTTCTTCTGACTGTGCGGCCTCATGGCCGCGGCATGCGATAAGGGATCAGCTGAGGCCGCCCAGTCTGAAGCAGGTGTAAGGACATGTGTGAGCGGCGAACATATTTACTGCACAAGGCCACGAATCCCAGCACCGCAGTGTGACTTTAGGAAAAGCCACTGTGGGTCTGGGATTTATGGCCATCGTTAACCGCACCGGCCAACATGAAATGAGGTCATGAGACGGCCTGCACTAACAGGGTATTGCCAAGGGATAACACAAGAGCGCAGTTTCCTGTACTGCAAATAACAACGGTAAGGAATCTGCGCACAGCACCTAGGTGTAAATTTGTACACCTGTGCTGCGTCTCCTTAAAAAGACTAGTAGTCACGCCTCCACTACTGTTTGACAGTATAATGGGCTAAATAGTGTACGTGTTTAATTCAGCGTGTGCAAGGAGCAAAATTAAATAGAGCAACCTTTGACTTGTGCATCATTAATGCTGTTCAAGGTGTGGCTCTTGTACCTTGCAACACCTGAGGGGGGGGGTTAAAGGTAACCTTTGAAATTGGTTCAACTAGGCTTCGGCCAACACTCTGCTCCTCTACTCCTCCTGCTGACCCTGGGCTCAAACACCGCTAGTTTTTGCCCGGAAATGCTAGCTGCACAGAGAAAAACACCAGCCAATGTGTTAGTGGGGTTCAGCACCGCCAGCTGTTCCCCTGCTGTGTAGTCGGCAACGTGTCCAGCACAAGCCACGCTGGCACAACCGACCAAAAGCTGCCACCAGTGCAGGCTTCGGCCTACACTTTGCTCCTCTCCTCCTCCTCCTGCTGACCCTGGGCTCAAACAACGCCAGTTTCTGCCCGGACATGCTAGCTGCTCAGAGAAAAACACCAGCCAATGTGTTAGTGGGGTTCAGCACCGCCAGCTGTTCCCCCGCTGTGTAGCCGGCATCGTGTCCAGCACAAGCCACGCTGGCACAACCGACCAAAAGCTGCCACCAGTGCAGGCTTCGGCCTACACTTTGCTCCTCTCCTCCTCCTCCTGCTGACCCTGGGCTCAAACACCGCTAGTTTTTGCCCGGAAATGCTAGCTGCACAGAGAAAAACACCAGCCAATGTGTTAGTGGGGTTCAGCACCGCCAGCTGTTCCCCTGCTGTGCAGCTTGCAACGTGACCTGCAAACGCCACGCAGGCACATGAACTGAAATTGAAGGGAGCCTGGCCCCCACCCCCAGGTGTTTCTATGTATAACAGCCACCTTGTACAGCAGTACTGCTGCATTTGTACAAGGTGGCTGATGTTTTCTCCTTGCCCACGTGGAACTCAACACGTACAAAATGTGTCTCTTTGAGACCATTCCACTGTCCCTGAGGTGTGACTTTCCTTTCTAATGATACGCAGCACCCCCCTTGGTAGCGCTTCCCGTCTTCTGACATCATTGGTTGGCTACTTGCGCCTGTTCGTCCGCCCTGCCTGAATAAAATGCTCCTCGTTGTCTTAATTATTTTGACTGCGAGGGTGTGATTGATGGGCACGAGCAGTGCATATCTTCGCCTGTCTTAACTCATCTCCTTCCGCCTTCTTCAGACTGTGCAGCCTCATGGCCGCGGCATGCGAGAAGGGATCAGCAGAGGCCGCCCAGTCTGAAGCAGGTGTAAGGACGTGTGTGAGCGGCCAAAATATTTACTGCTCAAGGCCACGAATCCCAGCACCGCAGTGTGGCTTTATGAAAAGACACTGTGGGTCTGGGATTTATGGCCATCGTTAACCGCACCGGCCAACATGAAATGATGTCATAAGATGGGCAGCGCTAACAGGGCATTGCCAAGGGATAACACAAGAGCGCAGACTCTTGTACAGCAAATAACAACGCTCAGGAAGCTGCGCCAAGCACCAAGGCGTTATTTTGGACACCTGTGCTGCGTCTCATCAAAAAACCAAGTCACGCATCCACTACAGTTTGACTGTAGAATGGGGTAAATTGTGTATGTCTTTCATTCAGCGTGTGCAAGTAGACAAATTAATAGAGCAACCTTTCACTTGTGCAGCATTAATACTGCACAAGGTGTGTCTCTTGTACTTTGTAACACCTGAGGGGGGGGTTAAAGGTTTCCTTTGAAATTGGTTCAACTAGGCTTCGGCCTACACTCTGCTCCTCTCCTCCTCCTCCTGCTTCAACACGGGCTCTAACATCGCTAGTTTTTGCCCGCAAGTGCTAGCTGCACACAGAAAAACACACGCCATTGTGTTAGTGGGGTTCAGCAACGCCAGCTGTTCCCCCAGTGTGTAGCCGGCAAAGTGTCCTGCAAACGCAACGCAGACACAAAGCTGCCTCCAGTGCAGGCTTCGGCCTACACTCATCTCCCCCTGCTTACCCTTTGCTCCAACACCGCTAGTTGGGGCTCTAGGAAGACAATCTTTAATAGGCAAGGCAACGCATCTGGGTTCCAGCACCGCCAGCTGGTTCTCGGCAGTGTTCTTGTCACAGGTACTCCCTCGTGCCAAGCCTGGTTTCAGCACCGTCAGCTGTTTCCGGGTTGTGTCAACTTCACTGAGACGCCTATGCTTGCCCCGTCGTGGTGCGGTCGAGTTAGCCAACTCCAGGGTGCCTCCAGTTTAGGAGCTTCCTATGTGGGCTGCGTGAACTGGTAGTCAAGGCTGGTTCTGTAGTGCCAGTAGGCCCAGCTCCCCCTGTAGGACTGTTGGGGTTCGGTAACTGCGGCTGCCTCGCGGCCTAGCTGTTCTCTCCTCTCCTGTGGGCCTTGGGGTCCACCACCTGGTTCCAGCACCGTCAGCTGGTTCCGGGCCGAGCCTTTGGCTTAGGTGCCTCCTCCTGGGTATCCGAGTTCCGCCAACGTCAGGCGGTCCTTGGTAGTGCTTTTAAGCGCGGGCACCTACAGCTTAGTAACCGTGTTCCAGCACCGTCAGCTGGTCCTCGGTCGTGCCATTGGCTCTTGCACACTGGGGCAACGCATCCGGGTTCCAGCACCGCCAGCTGGTTCTCGGCAGTGTTCTTGTCACAGGTACTCCCTCGTGCCAAGCCTGGTTTCAGCACCGTCAGCTGTTTCCGGGTTGTGTCAAGCTCACTGAGACACCTATGCTTGCCTCGTCGTGGTGCGGTCGGGTTAGCCAACTCCAGGGTGCCTCCAGTTTAGGAGCTTCCTATGTGGGCTGCGTGAACTGGTAGTCAAGGCTGGTTCTGTAGTGCCAGTAGGCCCAGCTCCCCCTGTAGGACTGTTGGGGTTCGGTAACTGCGGCTGCCTCGCGGCCTAGCTGTTCTCTCCTCTCCTGTGGGCCTTGGGGTCCACCACCTGGTTCCAGCACCGTCAGCTGGTTCTGGGCCGAGCCTTTGGCTTAGGTGCCTCCTCCTGGGTATCCGAGTTCCGCCAACGCCAGGCGGTCCTTGGTAGTGCTTTTAAGCGCGGGCACCTACAGCTTAGTAACCGGGTTCCAGCACCGTCAGCTAGTCCTCGGTCGTGCCATTGGCTCTTGCACACTGGGGCAACGCATCCGGGTTCCAGCACCGCCAGCTGGTTCTCGGCAGTGTTCTTGTCACAGGTACTCCCTCGTGCCAAGCCTGGTTTCAGCACCGTCAGCTGTTTCCGGGTTGTGTCAAGCTCACTGAGACACCTATGCTTGCCTCATCGTGGTGCGGTCGGGTTAGCCAACTCCAGGGTGCCTCCAGTTTAGGAGCTTCCTATGTGGGCTGCGTGAACTGGTAGTCAAGGCTGGTTCTGTAGTGCCAGTAGGCCCAGCTCCCCCTGTAGGACTGTTGGGGTTCGGTAACTGCGGCTGCCTCGCGGCCTAGCTGTTCTCTCCTCTCCTGTGGGCCTTGGGGTCCACCACCTGGTTCCAGCACCGTCAGCTGGTTCCGGGCCGAGCCTTTGGCTTAGGTGCCTCCTCCTGGGTATCCGAGTTCCGCCAACGTCAGGCGGTCCTTGGTAGTGCTTTTAAGCGCGGGCACCTACAGCTTAGTAACCGTGTTCCAGCACCGTCAGCTGGTCCTCGGTCGTGCCATTGGCTCTTGCACACTGGGGCAACGCATCTGGGTTCCAGCACCGCCAGCTGGTTCTCGGCAGTGTTTTTGTCACAGGTACTCCCTCGTGCCAAACCTGGTTTCAGCGCCGTCAGCTGTTTCCGGGTTGTGTCAAGCTCACTGAGACACCTATGCTTGCCTCGTCGTGGTGCGGTCGGGTTAGCCAACTCCAGGGTGCCTCCAGTTTAGGAGCTTCCTATGTGGGCTGCGTGAACTGGTAGTCAAGGCTGGTTCTGTAGTGCCAGTAGGCCCAGCTCCCCCTGTAGGACTGTTGGGGTTCGGTAACTGCGGCTGCCTCGCGGCCTAGCTGTTCTCTCCTCTCCTGTGGGCCTTGGGGTCCACCACCTGGTTCCAGCACCGTCAGCTGGTTCCAGGCCGAGCCTTTGGCTTAGGTGCCTCCTCCTGGGTATCCGAGTTCCGCCAACGCCAGGCGGTCCTTGGTAGTGCTTTTAAGCGCGGGCACCTACAGCTTAGTAACCGGGTTCCAGCACCGTCAGCTAGTCCTCGGTCGTGCCATTGGCTCTTGCACACTGGGGCAACGCATCCGGGTTCCAGCACCGCCAGCTGGTTCTCGGCAGTGTTCTTGTCACAGGTACTCCCTCGTGCCAAGCCTGGTTTCAGCACCGTCAGCTGTTTCTGGGTTGTGTCAAGCTCACTGAGACACCTATGCTTGCCTCGTCGTGGTGCGGTCGGGTTAGCCAACTCCAGGGTGCCTCCAGTTTAGGAGCTTCCTATGTGGGCTGCGTGAACTGGTAGTCAAGGCTGGTTCTGTAGTGCCAGTAGGCCCAGCTCCCCCTGTAGGACTGTTGGGGTTCGGTAACTGCGGCTGCCTCGCGGCCTAGCTGTTCTCTCCTCTCCTGTGGGCCTTGGGGTCCACCACCTGGTTCCAGCACCGTCAGCTGGTTCCGGGCCGAGCCTTTGGCTTAGGTGCCTCCTCCTGGGTATCCGAGTTCCGCCAACGCCAGGCGGTCCTTGGTAGTGCTTTTAAGCGCGGGCACCTACAGCTTAGTAACCGGGTTCCAGCACCGTCAGCTAGTCCTCGGTCGTGCCATTGGCTCTTGCACACTGGGGCAACGCATCCGGGTTACAGCACCGCCAGCTGGTTCTCGGCAGTGTTCTTGTCACAGGTACTCCCTCGTGCCAAGCCTGGTTTCAGCACCGTCAGCTGTTTCCGGGTTGTGTCAAGCTCACTGAGACACCTATGCTTGCCTCGTCGTGGTGCGGTCGGGTTAGCCAACTCCAGGGTGCCTCCAGTTTAGGAGCTTCCTATGTGGGCTGCGTGAACTGGTAGTCAAGGCTGGTTCTGTAGTGCCAGTAGGCCCAGCTCCCCCTGTAGGACTGTTGGGGTTCGGTAACTGCGGCTGCCTCGCGGCCTAGCTGTTCTCTCCTCTCCTGTGGGCCTTGGGGTCCACCACCTGGTTCCAGCACCGTCAGCTGGTTCCGGGCCGAGCCTTTGGCTTAGGTGCCTCCTCCTGGGTATCCGAGTTCCGCCAACGCCAGGCGGTCCTTGGTAGTGCTTTTAAGCGCGGGCACCTACAGCTTAGTAACCGGGTTCCAGCACCGTCAGCTAGTCCTCGGTCGTGCCATTGGCTCTTGCACACTGGGGCAACGCATCCGGGTTACAGCACCGCCAGCTGGTTCTCGGCAGTGTTCTTGTCACAGGTACTCCCTCGTGCCAAGCCTGGTTTCAGCACCGTCAGCTGTTTCCGGGTTGTGTCAAGCTCACTGAGACACCTATGCTTGCCTCGTCGTGGTGCGGTCGGGTTAGCCAACTCCAGGGTGCCTCCAGTTTAGGAGCTTCCTATGTGGGCTGCGTGAACTGGTAGTCAAGGCTGGTTCTGTAGTGCCAGTAGGCCCAGCTCCCCCTGTAGGACTGTTGGGGTTCGGTAACTGCGGCTGCCTCGCGGCCTAGCTGTTCTCTCCTCTCCTGTGGGCCTTGGGGTCCACCACCTGGTTCCAGCACCGTCAGCTGGTTCCGGGCCGAGCCTTTGGCTTAGGTGCCTCCTCCTGGGTATCCGAGTTCCGCCAACGCCAGGCGGTCCTTGGTAGTGCTTTTAAGCGCGGGCACCTACAGCTTAGTAACCGGGTTCCAGCACCGTCAGCTAGTCCTCGGTCGTGCCATTGGCTCTTGCACACTGGGGCAACGCATCCGGGTTCCAGCACCGCCAGCTGGTTCTCGGCAGTGTTCTTGTCACAGGTACTCCCTCGTGCCAAGCCTGGTTTCAGCACCGTCAGCTGTTTCCGGGTTGTGTCAAGCTCACTGAGACACCTATGCTTGCCTCGTCGTGGTGCGGTCGGGTTAGCCAACTCCAGGGTGCCTCCAGTTTAGGAGCTTCCTATGTGGGCTGCGTGAACTGGTAGTCAAGGCTGGTTCTGTAGTGCCAGTAGGCCCAGCTCCCCCTGTAGGACTGTTGGGGTTCGGTAACTGCGGCTGCCTCGCGGCCTAGCTGTTCTCTCCTCTCCTGTGGGCCTTCGGGTCCACCACCTGGTTCCAGCACCGTCAGCTGGTTCTCGGCAGTGTCTTTTGCTCTTGTACCTTCTGCTCCCCATCCTGGTTCCAGTACCGTCAGCTGGTTCCGGGCAGAGCCTTTGGCTTAGGTGCCTCCTTCTGGGTATCCAAGTTCCACCAACATCAGGTGGTCCTTGGTAGTGCTTTCAGGCACGGGTACCTCCTGCTTAGTAACCGGGTTCCAGTAACGTCAGCTGGTCCTTGGTAGTTCCATTGGCTCTTGGACCTTCGGCTACCCATCCGGGTTCCAGTACCGTCAGCTGGTTCTCGGCAGTGTCTTTTGCTCTTGTACCTTCTGCTCCCCATCCTGGTTCCAGTAACGTCAGCTGGTTCCGGGCAGAGCCTTTGGCTTAGGTGCCTCCTTCTGGGTATCCGAGTTCCGCCAACGTCAGGCGGTCCTTGGTAGTGCTTTTTAGCACGGGTACCTCCTGCTTAGTAACCGGGTTCCAGTAACGTCAGCTGGTCCTCGGTAGTTCCATAGGCTCTTGAACCTTCGGGTAGCCATCCGAGTTCCAGTTCCATCAGCTGGTTCTTGGCATTTTCTCAGCCTTCTTGTACCTTCTGCTACATTTCCAAGTTGAAGACCCTAACGTCGACGACCCGGAAGACCACCCCGATGACGACGACCCGGAAGACCACCCCGATGACGACGACGACGACGACGGCGGAGACGACGACGGCGGAGACGACGACGGCTGAGACGACGACGGCGGAGATGACGACACTGGAGACGACGACCCTGGAGACGACAACATGGAAGACCGAGAAGCAGAAGAACAAGAGGCTGCAGAACAACGAGCAGAAGAACATTAAGCATAAGACTTAATATCAGAGCAAAAGATATTATCTAAATTATATGCAGAAGAAGACTAAGCAGTGTATGGGGGTGAGTCCGTTCCTCCTCGTGGTGCCCCTGGATAAAGCCTGATGCTGCAGGCCAAACTGAACGCGGACAAATGTAACTTTTGTGACTGGCAGAACGGAAGGTGTAATCTTCCAACTTTTATAGATAACAACTACGGGAATGCCTGTCACAAATGAGAATATGATGAAGAAGTAGAATAGGAAGAATAATAACAGTGGAATAAAAAGAATATGTAGAATAGGAAGAATAATAATAGTTGAAGAAAATGAATATGAAGAATGTAATAAAAAAAAAAAAATAGGTAGAAGATGAAGAAGAAGATGAATAAGGTGAAGAAGTTGATGTCAAAGATGCTGATGATGATGAAGATGAAAGTGTGGGAAAAGGAAAAAAAAGAAGGGGAAGGTCGTGGAATAGTGAAACATCAATATCTGACAAAATAAAAAAAATTTACATAGTCAATATCTTTTTCAATCCGAACGTCTTTAAAAAAAAAAAAAATCATGCTATTCTATTTGATTGGACTAATCCTCATTGCCTTTAATGTCTCCGCCACCTCCCCCATACATCCTACATTATTCTTAGTTGTTTTCCTTCATGTAGAATGAACCTACAAGGAAAGAAAGGGTTTATTTTAATTCCGATATTTTGGTCCCATTGACTTGCATTGGGATCGGGTATCGGTATCGGCGATATCCGATATTTTTTGAATATCGGCCGATCCAAACCGATACCGATACTTTCCGATATCGGAAGGTATCGCTCAACACTACTCGTTACACCATTTACCGATCAAATTAATTAATTTTATATTTTGATAGATCTGAACGCAACAATACCAAATATGTGTATTTTTTGTATTTAATTTTATTTGTTTTATTTTGAATGGGGCAAAATGAGGGTTATTTGCCGCTGTGGTTGTCATTGCCCTGCGGCCAGCACTCAAAGCAGATGAGCATTTTTGTTGCACATAGCAGTGCACAAGAAGTACAGCAATACGTTCTCTTAAATGCTTTGACCCAACTACCTGTCTCAAAATGATTGGTAACATTTTTTTCCCCAAAGCAAGATACGTGCTTTCCTGAAGCATTTAATATCCTCATTAAAGGATGCATAAAGATCACTTGTCCTCCATTTGTTATTGTTAGAAGGGTTGTTTACGAGATTCAACACTTAGGAAGTGTGAGGGGAAACTTAACATTTTTATAGTAATATTTCCGATCTTCCAAAAAGTTGAAAAATTCAGATTCTGGTATATTAAATGTTTAGATGAGGTCCTGAAAAGGTGATGCTGCACAATAACTTAACACCTTTGCCTCCAGCTTTTTTCCTTTTTTTTTAACTTTATTTTTTATCTCCCTTTCCTCCAAGAGCCACAACTTTTTTATTCTTGCATCCACATGGCTGTATCAGGGCTTGTTTTTCAATGGGATAAGTTGTAGTTTTGAATGACACCATCCACAATTTTTTTATTTACTAGGTTCACTATATGATAAAACTGACCTGGAAATATGATTCTCCAGGTCGGTAAGAGTACGCAGATACCAAACATTAAGGCTGTGTGCACACGTTGCTGATTTTTCGCGTTTTTTCGCGATAAAAACGCTATAAAACTGCAAAAAACAGCATACAATATGCATCCCATCATTTAGAATGAATTCTGCATGTTTTGTGCACATGATGCGTTTTTTTCCGTGAAAAAAACGCATCGCGGTAAAAAAACGCAGCATGTTCAATAGTTTTGCGTTTTTTTTTGCGGATTTCCCACTATAAAATGCATTGGGAAATGTACAGAAAAAACGCATCAAAAACGCACAAAAACCGCATGCAGATTTCTTGCAGAAAATTTCAGGTTTTTCTCAGGAATTTTCTGCAAGAAATCCTGAACGTGTGCACATAGCCTTATACTTTGTCTTTGTTTGTTTTTGTTTTTTTTTTAAATGGTAAAAAAAAATTCAGAAATTTGTAAGTACATTTTTTTTTAAAGCTTTTGTTGCTATTTTCCTAGACACGTAACGTTTTCATTTTTCAAGATATGGGGCTGTGTCCTGGCTTTTTTTTTGTGCTCTGAGCTGACTTTTTTACTGATACCATTTTTACCATTTTGGAGCAGATACAATGTTTTGATCGCCTTTTATTACATTTGATTGCAATCTTGCAGCAGCCAAAAAAACATAACATCTGGTAAAGCACATCTAAGATTAAGCCATGCATGCTGCTATGGGAAATTAAATATGCAAATTGTCTCTTCAGAGAGGAAGAGGACTAGAAATCTAGAGACACATATAGGAAACAGCAATCCTAAAAGTCTTGCAATATCACTTGGGATAAAAGCCAATTTATAGGAACGATGTTTTGGACTGTTGCCTCTCATCAGTGCAAAGTGTGAGATCTGATTTGGCTAGATGAGAGGCTCTGGACTGGGATCTAAGGTGGGGATCTAAGGTGTTACGTTTCTCCTTGTGGAGAGTGCATCCAAGCCTTGCATGTCAGAGTGAGGAAACGTATAACCCATTAATGATAATGTAAATAAAAAAATAGAAAAAACGCAATAGCACTCACCAATCAGTGGCAATTCAAACGTTCTTTATTAGAACATGCAGCAAATCATCTTCACGGTTCAAGGGAGGGAGTGAAAATAGGAGTGCGACAGGAAAGACGACGACGATCGTTTCGCGCTAATACCAAGCGCTTCCACGCTAATAAAGGATGTTTGAATTGCCACTGATTGGTGAGTGCTATTGCGTTTTTTCTATTTTTTTATTTACATGGACACTTTGTTTCACGCAAGCACCGCCTTTCACCTGATCGGACTACCTTTTGTTGGGAAACTCTCCACATTGAGTTTATAATCTCTGCAAAGTCGAGCTGTGCCGCTTACTTTTTTTCTTTTTCTGGTCTGGCCATTAATGATAATAAATCCAAGCATTGGGAATAGCTAGGCCCCCGTCTGTTTTGTCCCTTTATGCCCAGTGCCAACCTTCCCAACAAACGTCCACTAACTCTTATTCTAGCATTTTGATAAACGTTTTGAGAAAGTTGGGCCCAAGTCCCATCCTATCGAGAACCATCCACAGAAAATTCTTACGTGTCGAATACTTTGGCAGCATCTAAAGAAAGGAAACGCCCGTGAACCGATAATTTTAGAACCCAATTGCATATTTAAGAAAAGCCTTCTCAAATTAATAGCTGTGGATTTATGCGGCATGAAACCCAACTAGTTACTGTGGATGATTTCAATGATAACATCCTTTTTGTAATGAAACTTATCGGTTCAATACACTTTCAAAACTTTTTGTTAGCTTAAAGGTACCTTCACACTGAACAATTTAACAACGATATCGCTAGCGATCCGTGACGTTGCAGCATTCTGGATAGCGATATCGTTGTGTTTGACACGTAGCAGCGATCTGGATCCTGCTGTGACATCGTTGGTCGGAACAGAAAGGCCAGAACTTTATTTCTTTGCTGGATCTCCCGCAGACATCGCTGAATCGGCATGTGTGACGCCGGCGCTCACAATCAGTGCAGGGAAGCAGAACGCCGGGGGACGCGACAGACACCGGAATGTAAGTATCTAGTGTTTGTTTTTTTTACATTTACACTGGTAACCAGGGTAAACATCGGGTTACTAAGCGCGGCCCTGCGCTTAGTAACCCGATGTTTACCCTGGTTACCCGGGGACTTCGGCATCGTTGGTCGCTGGAGAGCTGTCTGTGTGACAGCTCTCCAGCGACCACGCAGCGACGCTGCAGTGATCGGCATCGTTGTCTAGATCGCTGCAGCGTCGCTAAATGTGACGGTACCTTAACAGAGAATGTGATTGTAAGCTGACATGAGGGAGAAGATGTGACTTTGGATGTGTGTCCTAACACTCTCAGCAGGGGTTGCAGACGCTATGGTGGAATCACACTTTGAAAGAGTCTACATCAGGTCTATAATGTCTTTGAATGAGAATTGTTTGACACAAAAAAGCACAAAAAAATGAGCAGAATTAAAAAAAATATGTAAGGTCAATTTTGTCAGTAGAGCATGTAGACATGGTAGAGGAATCCAGTGTCTATGTGATTGTCTTTAATTGGGGTAGAGGCCGTTAAACATTCTTGGGCATAGGACTCCACAAATTCTGAAAAGATGCCCTGTAGGCATTTCCCTTTCTGGCTTCAAAATTACACTAATCCTTTCTAGCTTCAATTCTATTCAGACTGTGAAGGATGTCTCTGGATACGACTATTGAGGTGCTAAAAGGCGGAGGTGGGGCCTTTACAAAAGGGATAATGCATGTCATCCTACATAATATCTAAGGGGTAACATCTCCCCTTGTAGAGTGCCAAACTGACATAGGGAGACTTATAGGCCATGTAATGGGAAATTAATCTTGCAAATTGCCAGTTTTATTTATTTATTGTTTTCTTTATTTAACTCACTTATATAGTGAGTATTATATATTAAAAAATATATATTATTGAAAGATAAAGCTCCTTATCTGTCTACCACACTACTCGACCTCTAGACAGTGCTGCACCACCCTATATCTCATCCCTCATCTGTAAACCACCTTACCTGTCCTCTCCACAGTGCTGCTCCACCCTACATCTCTTCCTCATCTCTGTCTACCACCCAAACTGTCCTCTCCACAGTGCTGCACCATCCTACATCTCCTCATCTGCCTATCACCGTACTCATCATCTCCACAGTGCTGTATTGCCCTACATCTCCTCTTCATCTGTCTACCACCCTAACCATCCTCTCAACAGTTCTGCACTACCCTACATCTACACTACATCTCCCCTCTTTTGAAGTCCACTCTATCTGCATCTACTCCCCCTACAACCTCAGCCACTCACACAGATGGACATACATTAGACCTGGTCTTCACCCGTCTCTGCTCCCTATCTAACTTCACAACCTCCCCTCTCTCTCTCTCTGACCACCATCTACACACTTTCTCATCCCTGTCCTCCTCACCTTTCACCCATGTCCAGCAACATGCACACCCCTGCAGGAACCTCGCACACCTTGACACCCACACGCTCTCTGACTCTATCCTACCACTGGCACCCATATCCTCACTCCACGACACAGACACTGCCACTAGTTTCTACAATGCCACTCTCACATCAGCCATCGACTCGGTCACCCCTGTCATTCATAGCAGAGTGCGACGAATCAATAGACAACCCTGGCACAATAACATCACTAAAAAGCTTTGGCAAGTATCCAAAATTACAGAAAGGCGTTGGAAGAAAACGCATTCGCAAGATGATTCCACTGCACTCAAACAAGAAACACTCGCATTCAAATCAGCTCTCATCTCTTCTAAACAGGCCTATTTTACATCCCTCCTATTTTCTTTATCCCACAACCCCAAACAGTTCAACACATTTAACTCCCTCCTCCGCCCACCACTGCCCCCTCCAAGTTCCCTAATCTCTCCCAAGGACTGTGCCAAGCACTTGAAAAGTAAGATAGACCAAACAAGGCAAGTCTTTGTTGACAAACCACCACAACCCCTTTGTATACCAGACCAATGCCCTAACCCCATAACTTCCATCTCCAAAATCACTGAAGGGGATCTTGCGCATCTTCTCTCCAAATCACACCTCACCACTTGTGGGCTTGACCCCATCCCATCCCACCTCCTCCCCAACCTCACCACCACACTTATCCCATCCCTAACCCATCTCTTCAACCTATCACTAACTTCTGATACCTTCCCCTCTGCTTTCAAACATGCCACAATCACACCTATCCTCAAAAAGCAATCCCTTGACCCAAATTCTATGTCCAGCTATCGCCCCATATCTTTGCTCCTATTTGCTTCCAGACTCCTTGAGCAGCACGTCTGTTGTGAATTATGCTCTTGGGCTCCCTCCGGTGGTTGTTGATGGTAATTGTTATGATCTGGTGGTTTAGGAACAACATGAGACAAGCTCTGAAGGAGGTGGTATCTGTACTGACCGCAGACCCTGAACCTAGCAGCGCAACTAGAAATAGCCGTGGGGGGTACCTGATGCTCCCTAGACCCCTCGACACAGCCTAAGATCTAACTTCCCCTAAAGATGGAAACAGGAAACCTATCTTGCCTCAGAGAAAATCCCCAAAGGAAAGATAGCCCCCCACAAATATTGACGGTGAGAGGAAGAGAAAATAACATACGCAGAAATGAAATCAGATTTTAGCATAGGAGGCCAGTCTAGCTTGATAGATAGGACAGGAAAGGATACTGTGCGGTCAGTATAAAAACTACAAAACAATCCACACAGAGTTTACAAAATCTCCACACCTGACTAAAGGCGTGGAGGGTAAATCTGCTTTCCAGAGCTTCCAGCTAACAGAAATAATCCATAATGACAAGCTGGACAAATATAGAATGCACAGAACAATAAGTCCACAACATGTAGACTGAAATGAGCAAAGCCAGAACTTATCTTTGCAGAACTGGTCAGGAAACCAGGAGAATCCAAGCAGAGGTGTGAATCCAGCCAGGAAACATTGACAAGTGGCACAGGCTGAAGAAAGAGCCAGACTTAAATAGCGGAGCAGAAGAGACGATAAGTGGAGGCAGCTTATGACAGCTAACTCCAAGGAGCAGCCATACCACTAGAAACCACAAGAGGGAGCCCAAGAGCAGAACTCACAAAAGTGCCACTTACAACCACCGGAGGGAGCCCAAGAGCGGAATTCACAACAGGTAATGCAGTTATTCCTGAGCAGCAGTCTTGGACAGGTGTTTCTGCTAATTGCAATTCGGACTGGGGTATTTAGCTGTGCAGGACTCATTAGTCCTTGCCAGTAGTCAATGTTCCTTTGGAAGTGTTGGTCCTCTGCCTGGCCCCTCCTGCTTGCTGCCAATTCAGCTAAGATAAGTGTTTTCTTCATTTTTTTTTTACACACTGCTGTGTGTTTATTTTCTGTGCTTGATGTTTTTCTCAGTCTAGTTGGACTCGCTGGAGTAACAGATATACTCTCCACACCTTTAGTTAGGTGGTGGAGTTTTTGTATTTTTCTGCTGTGGATATTTTGTAGTGTTTTATGCTGACCGCATAATATCCTGTACTATCCTTTCCTATCTAGGTAGAAGTGCCTCCTTTGCTTATCCCTGTTTTCTGTCTGCGTGTGTCTTTTCCTCTCCTACTCACCGTCATTATTTGTGGGGGGCTACCTATCCTTTGGGAGTCTACTCTGAGGCAAGAGAGTTTTTCCTGTTTCCATCTTTAGGGAAATTTAGTCCTTAGGCTGTGTCGAGGTGTCTAGGTCTGGTTAGGCACACCCCACGGCTACTTGTAGTTGCAGTGATAGGATCAGGGTTTGCGGTCAGTAAAGTTACCACTTCTCCAGCGAAGGTCATTTCATGCTGCTCCAAGGCCACCTGACCATAACACGTCCATGCTGAACTTTCCTCTCACTTTGCATTTAACTCTCTCTTCGACAACCTACAATCTGACTTCCGTCCCCACCATTCCACTGAGACTGCCCTGACCAAAATTACTAATGACTTACTTACAGCCAAGGCTAACAGACAATTCTCTATACTCCTCCTTCTAGACCTGTCCTCTGCCTTCGACACAGTTGACCACTGCCTCCTACTACAGATCCTCTCTTCCTTTGGTGTCAAAGACCTTGCCCTATCTTGGATCTCCTCATACCTTACCAACCGCACATTTAGCGTTTCCTACTCCCACACTACCTCTTCATCCCGCCCCCTCTCCGTTGGTGTCCCTCAAGGCTCTGTCCTAGGACCCTTACTCTTCTCAATCTATACACTTGACCTGGGACGACTCATAAAGTCCTATGGCTTCCAGTACCATCTATATGCTGATGACACCCAGATCTACCTCTCTGGCCCTGATGTCACCTCTCTGCTCTCCAGAATCCCAGAGTGTCAATCAGCCACATCCTCCTTCTTCTCCTCTCGCTTCCTCAAGCTCAACGTGGAGAAATCTGAACTAATTATCTTTCCTCCATCTCGCATATCTTCCCTACCTGATCTAACAAAAGAAATAAAATCACACTTTCCCCAAAATCCGCTGCCTCAGAGTAACCCTTGTCTCTGTCCTGTCCTTCAAACCGCACATCCAAGCTCTCGCCACCTCCTGTCGCCTCCAGCTCAAAAATATTTCCAGAGTCCATCCTTTCCTCAACCCTCACTCTACCAAAATGCATGTGCATGCCCTAATCATCTCCCGCCTCGACTACTGCAACATACTCCTCTGTGGCCTACCTTCTAACACTCTCGCACCCCTCCAGTCCATCCTTAACTCTGCTGCCCGACTAATTAATCTCTCTCCTCGCTACACTCCTGCTTCCCCTCTTTGCTGATTATCCTGCAGCGTTGTGTGTAGCACAGCATCTGCTCATTATCCTGCAGCATTGTTTGTGGCAGAGCATCTGCTGATTAACCTGCCACTCTGTTTGTGGCACTGTATCTGCTGATAATCCTGCAGCGTTGTTTATCGCACTGCATCTGCTGATTATCCTGCAGCGTTGTTAATGGCACAGCATCTGCTGATTATCCTGCAGCGTTGTGTGTGGCACAGCATCTGCTGATTATCCTGCTGCGTTGTTAATGGCACAGCATCTGCTGATTATCCTGCAGCGCTGTTTGTGGCACAGCATCTGCTGATTATCCTGCAGCGCTGTTTGTGGCACAGCATCTGCTGATTATCCTGCTGCGTTGTTAATGGCACAGCATCTGCTGATTATCCTGCAGCGCTGTTTGTGGCACAGCATCTGCTGATTATCCTGCAGCGCTGTTTGTGGCACAGCATCTGCTGATTATCCTGCAGCGTTGTTAGTGGCACAGCATCCGCTGATTATCCTGCAGCGTTGTGTGTTGCACAGCATCTGCTGACAATCCTGCAGTGTTGTTAATGGCACAGCATCCGCTGATTATCCTGCAGCATTGTGTGTGGCACAGCATCTGCTGATTATCCTGCAGTGTTGTTTGTGGCACTGCTTCTGCTGATAATCCTGCAGTGTTGTTTGTGGCACTGCATCTGCTGATAATCCTGCAGCGTTGTTTATCGCACTGCATCTGCTGATTATTCTGCAGCATTGTTTGTGGTACTGCATCTGCTGATTATCCTGTAGCGTTGTGTGTAGCACAGCCTCTGCTGATTATCCTGCAGCGTTGTTTTTGGCACAGCATCTGCTGATTATCCTGCAGCGTTGTTTGTGGCACTGCATCTGCTGATTATCCTGCAGCGCTGTTAACACTGCATCTGCTGATTATCCTGCAGTGTTGTTTATGGCACAGCATTTGCTGATTAGCCTGTAGCGTTGTGTGTGGCACAGCATCTGCTGAGTATCCTGCAGCGTGGTTTATGGCACAGCATCTGCTGATTATCCTGCAGCGTTGTGTGTGGCACAGCATCTGCTCATTATCCTGCAGCGTTGTTTGTGGCACAGAATCTGCTGATTATCCTGCCACGCTGTTTGTGGCACTGCATCTGCTGATAATCCTGCAGCATTGTGTGTTGCACAGCCTCTGCTTATTATCCTGCAGCGATGTATGTGACACTGTATCTGCTGATTATCCTGCAGCGTTGTTTTTGGCACAGCATCTGCTGATTATCCTGCAGCGTTGTTTGTGGCACTGCATCTGCTGATTATCCTGCAGCGCTGTTTGTGACACTGCATCTGCTAATTATTCTGCAGTGTTGTTTTTGGCACAGCATCTGCTGATTATCTTGCAGAGTTGTGTGTGGCACAGCATCTGCTGATTATCCTGTAGTGTTGTTTGTGGCACTGTATCTGCTGATTATCCTGCAGCGTTGTTTGTGGCACACCATCTGCTGATTATCCTGCAGCGTTGTTTGTCGCACTGCATCCGCTGATTATCCTGCAGCGTTGTTTGTGGCACAGCATCTGCTGATTATCCTGTAGCATTGCTTATGGCGCATTATCTACTTATTAATTTACATTTTCTCTAGTGATTTATTTATCGTACTATATTGTGGGAATAGTCTTCCAACAACCAAGCCTCTTTACGATAAATGATCCTGCAACGCCTGTTTCCAATCTTGGAACTTATAAGACAGCAATTTCCAAATCACCAAGAAATAGTTTGAAGTCTTATTTCTCTGTTGGTGTTAACTACCTTTAGGAAGGAATCAGTTAATCTTCAGGCCCCCTTCACACGTACTGGTGATTCTGGTACTGGAGAAACCAGTACTGGTGAGGTCCGTGTGACACCATCCATGTGGCATATGTATGTCCGTGTGTACAATCCGTGTGCCATCAGTATGGCGAGTGCTGGAATATAATGAAGAATACAAACGACAGATCTTTAGGTGTTAAATGTGCAAAGATAGAAAATAGATGATAGAAATATGTCTGTGAGATATATAATTAGTGCTTTGCTTGTGTAGCTTTCTGTACCTGTATTTAGCTAATAATTAAATAAACAATTGAAAAAAAGGTGTGGTTTCCTCGTTTTTTAATAACCACCTGAGGGAAAGCAGACAGCTAGGAGCTGGTGCTATTATTTTAGGACAAGGCCAATATCCATGGAGGTCTTCAGCCTATTAATAACAGCTCACTGCTATTTATGTAGCTTTTACTGGTCATTAAAGAGGGGGGACCCAAATAAAAAATGACATGGAGTTCACCCTACTTTTTAATAACCAGCAAAAGTTAAACAGACAGCCGTGGGCTAATCTTAATAGGCTGGGATGGGGCCATGGATTTTGTCCCCCTCCCAGACTACTAACGCCAATCCTTAGCCGCCCCAGAAATGGTGCATCTACTGTACTAACTGAGACCTTCCTGGCTCCTAGTCTCAGCTCTTCCCTATTGCCCTAGTGCGGTGGCAATCGGGGTAATGGTTTTGGGGTTGATATCAGCTGTGTAATGTCCGCTGACATGAAGTCCAGGGATTAGTAATAAAGAAGCGTTTATCAGACACTCCCATTACTAACACCGTAGTCAAAAATAATTAACACACAAACACAGAAAAGTGTTTTAATTGTAAAAAATCACTCCTCGACAGTCACCTAAATTTAGCCATTTATTACCATAAAAAAAGTAATCCAAAGGGGTGTGCTGTAAATCCATAATAAGGAGGTCCCACGACGATTCCCTGTCTTTGCTTCATCTGGAGGCAGTGAAGAGCGGTGACATTAGTAATGTGACCAGTCACCAAGGCAGCCGGAACACACTAAGAGCAGCGTGAGAACCTGGCTGCAGTGAGGAGCGGTGACGTCATTAAGGTTACCGCAGGTCAGAGCCAGCGGTTCTCACTTTAACCTCTGTTTCACCTTACTGATGTCACCGCTTGCATTCAGATGTAGCAGAGTCGGGTATCATCGTGCAACCTACTTATTATGGATTAAGGCGGACCCCTGTGGATTACTTTTTTTATGGTAATAAATGGATAAATAAGGGTAATTGATGGGAAGTGATTTTTACAAGTAAAGGACTTTTCTGTGTGTGTGTATTATTTTTGAGTACGAAGTTAGTAATGAGGATATCTGATGGACGACTCAACATTATTAACCTCAGGGCTTTTTTACAATTCACAGGTGTCATCCGAGCCATATATTATTCTTGCCAACACGCCCTAGGACATGGGGATGGGCCGGATAAAGCGCCAGAATTGTTGCATCTAAGGCTGGTTTCACATTTGCATTTTTTGCTGCTGCGTTTTAGCGCAAAAAAAGCATGCATTTTTTTTCCTATACTTAACATTAAAAACGCATGCATTTTTTTGCATGCGTTTTGCCGCATTTGACGACGCATGCGTCGTTTCTATGCTTGCGTTTTGTTGCGGAAATGCAACATGTAGTAATTTCTAGAGGCGTTTTTTTGCGGCAAATAAAGTATTGCTGTCTATGTAAACGCATGCGTTTTTAAGCACATGCGTTTGGTTGCGTTTTTAAAGGCATGCGTTTCAATAGAAAAAAACAAGAATACACACTGATAAGCCACCCCCACCTTAAAGGTGATAAAGGGATCCTAACCCTACCCCTACGGATCCTAACCCTACCCCTAGGGATCCTAACCCTAGGGATCCTAACCCTAGGGATCCTAACCCTACCCCTAACCATAGGGATCCTAACCCTACCCCTAGGGATCCTAACTCTAACCCTACCCCTAGGGATCCTAACCCTAAACCTACCCCTTACCCTAGGGATCCTAACCTTACCCCTAGGGATCCTAACCCTAATCCTAGCTATTTCTGTTTATAGTGGGTTTTCTAGTTGATTTTGATGATTGGCAGCTGTCACACTTCTCATGCGTTTCAAAAACGCAAACGCAGGAAAAAAAACGCATGTAAATGCATCAAAACGCCGCGTTTTTTTACCACATGCAAAAACGCATGCGTCTACAAAACGCAGCGTTTGCACGCGTTTTTTTCACCACCTGCGTTTGCGTTTTAAACGCTGCGTTTTTAAACGCAAATGTGAAATTAGCCTAATAGATGTGTCAATTTTAGGGCCAGCAGGCTTCTATTTTTTTGGCTCGGGGTGGGTCGTTAACTATAGACCGTCCCAGCTTGGTAAAAGAAGCCTGTAGCTGTCTGCTTTATCTTGCCGTGTTTTATATATTTAATGTGCTGACTACTACTATCATCATCGCCACCTGGTATCGCTGATTGCAGGGAGACCAGCTGATGACGATGACAGTTGTAGTGAGCAACATTCCCATTTGGAGGGTGCGGACTACAATTGTCATCATATAGGTGCAGAACCTATATAGGGACCTTTAGGACAGACAGGGTGACTTTTGATCTGCCTAGGGGTCTCCACTCCCCCCTTTCCTAGTGTTGGGTATCCCCCTTCCCCTCGTGTTGCACTTAAGGTACCGTCACATTAAGCGACGCTGCAGCGATATTGACAACGATGCCGATCGCTGCAGCGTCGCTGTGTGGTCACTGGAGAGCTGTCACACAGACAGCTCTCCAGCGACCAATGATGCCGAAGTCCCCGGGTAACTAGGGTAAACATCGGGTTACTAAGGGCAGGGCCGCGCTTAGTAACCCGATGTTTACCCTGGTTACCAGTGTAAATGTAAAAAAAACAAACACTACATACTTACATTCCGGTGTCTGTCGCGTCCCCCGCGTCCGCTTCCCTGCACTGTGTAAGCGCCGGCCGTAAAGCAGAGCGGTGACGTCACCGCTGTGCTCTGCTTTACGGCCAGCCGGCGCTGACACAGTGCAGGGAAGCAGAACGCCGGGGGACGCGACAGACACCGTAATGTAAGTATGTAGTGTTTGTTTTTTTTACATTTACAATGGTAACCAGGGTAAATATCGGGTTACTAAGCGTGGCCCTGCGATTAGTAACCCGATGTTTACCCTAGTTACCAGTGAAGACATCGCTGAATCGGCGTCACACACGCCGTTTCAGCGATGTCAGCGGGTGATCCAGCGACGAAATAAAGTGCTGGCCTTTCTGCTCTGACCAACGATGTCACAGCAGGATCCTGATCGCTGCTGCGTGTCAAACACAACAATATCGCTATCCAGGACGCTGCAACGTCACAGATCAGTATCGTTGTTAAGTTGTTCAGTGTAAAGGTACCTTAAGTCTTTCCACACTGTGCTTGACAGTCACACAGATGTCATTAGCGTGCACTTGTACGGCACGCAATTCCTCCGTACTGCCTTGAAAAAAAAAGGATGTCTGCGGGTTTTTCACACGGGCACAGGGTCCGTGTGACAAATCTGACGTGCGCACCAACATTCAATACAATGGGTGTGCGTATGTCCATATTTACGGTCCTTAAAAAACGAATGTGTGAAGTTGGCCTCAAAGCACGTTGTCTGTCTGCACCTCCAAATACGGTAAGTATATAATCACTAATACATTTCAGAATCTTTATGGGATTAGGTGCCATTCACCTTCTTCCTTGGCTTTCTAATTGCCATTGTATCACTGTTTAGCAAACCCTAAGGCTATGTGCACACGTTCAGGATTTCTTGCAGAAATTTCCTGAGCAAAACCAGACATTTTCTGCAAGAAATCTGCACGCTGATTTTTTGCGTTTTTTCCAAAGATTTCCCAATACAATGATACAGTGCGAAATCGGCAAAAAAAAATCCGCAAAATTTATGAACATGCTGCATTTTTTACCGCGATGCGTTTTTTCGTGGAAAAAAACGCATCACGTGCACAAAAATTGCAGAATGCATTCTAAATGATGGGATGCATAATGTATGCGTTTTTATACCGAAAAAACGTGAAAAATCCGCAACGTGTGCACCCAACCTAACAGGGAGGTCAGAGATGAGTCCAGCGACCACCCACCACCAGGTATCATTTCCTAAAGGTACCTTCACACTCAACGATATCGCTAGCAATCCGTGACGTTGCAGCGTCCTGGCTAGCGATATCGTTCAGTTTGACAGGCAGCAGTGATCAGGATCCTGCTGTGCCATCGTTGGTCGGTGCAGAAAGTCCATAACTTTATTTCGTCGCTGGACTCCCTGCAGACATCGCTGAATCGGCGTGTGTGACGCCGATTCAGCGATGTCTTCACTGGTAACCAGGGTAAACATCGGGTTTAGTAACCCGATGTTTACCCTGGTTACCAGCGTAAACGTAAAAAAAACCCAAACACTACACACTTACATTACATTCCGGTGTCTGTCCTCCGCTGTGCTTTCCGGCCGGCGCTCAGTCAGTGCAGAGAAGCACAGCGCCGGAGGACAGACACCGGAATGTAATGCAAGTATCTAGTGTTTTTTTTTTTGTTACATTTACGCTGGTAACCAGGGTAAACATCGGGTTACTAAGCGTGGCCCTGCGCTTAGTAACCCGATGTTTACCCTGGTTACCAGGGGACCGGCATCGTTGGTCGCTGGAGAGCTGTCTGTGTGACAGCTCTCCAGCGACCACACAGCAACGCTGCAGCGATCGGGATCGTTGTCTAGATCGCTGCAGCGTCGCTTAATGTGACGGTAGCTTAAGAGTTTATGGATGTTCTGCTCCCAGCATAACCTCATCATCTGCGAGTCCTATCATATATAATGAGCAACCAATTGGGTATTTACCGTATTACCCTGTAAAGTGTTGTTATTCTCTTATTTATTTTTCCCCTAATCCTATAAAAAGATTGCCACACTTTATAAAAATAAAATATATTTTATTTAAGTCTTACTAAAATCTTATGTCGTTATATCAAAAAAGTCTCAGAACAGTCAGCATAATCAACAGGTCAAAGGGGAATGAAAGTGTAAGGCTGATACTATATATATATCTATATATATAATTGTCTAAGGGTTTTTCCGTCTGTCTGTCTGTCCTGGAAATCCCGCGTCTCCGATTGGTCGAGGCCGCCAGGCCTCGACCAATCAGCGACGGGCACAGTATCGACGTAGAAATCCCGCGTCTCTGATTGGTCGAGGCTGCCAGGCCTCGACCAATCAGCGACGGGCACAGCGACGATGATGTCATAAAAGACGTAGACATCCCGCGTCTCTGATTCAGCGACGGGCACAGTATCGACGTAGATGTCATAATGGTTGCCATGGTGACGACGATGTCATAAAGGTTGCCTCGACCAATCAGCGACGGGCACAGTCACATGCATATTCTAGAATACCCGATGCGTTAGAATCGGGCCACAATCTAGTGTGTATATATATATATATATATATACACAAAAGGCGATCCAGTAGCCATCTTGTGAATACAATAAATAAACCATAAATCATGAATATCATAAATATGAAGTGAAAATGCATTAATATATTTAGACCCAATCATGGATAAAATATTTATAAAGTGCAAGTGCATTGATATACTCAAACATGAAAAATATCATAAATGTATGGAAGAAAAGCATAATTCATAACCTCTCAACCAAATAAATAACAAAAGCGTGTGCGATTCGTACATTGATTCCTCAAGAGGAACCAAGTCCTATCATATACCAGCAACTAACTGGTTATTTTTTTCAAAGGTGTTACCCTGTGAAACCTGTCCTCTCCCCCCTCCAAGATCAGGTTGTCTGGAGAAAGATCCTTCATTCCTATTAGGTGATGTGCAACATAAAGCAGCAGATTGAGCTTTCAGTACCCAGATCTCACTTCCGATGAAGAGGAGGCTACATTTCCTTGATGTTGGCAGAGCCCTAAAAAAAAAAATATGTGAATCACGGAGCCAAGGAGTCCGATTCTGTCAGAACCTTACATTTCACTGAAAAGGAAAGGAAGAAATGTTCTAAAAGTTCCCTGTCCTGATGGATAAGGGAGGCCATTACTCCTATGTTTTGACTAGTCTTTATTCCTCATAGGTTACAAATGTCCATTCAACTAGGACTACAGTGGGGAAAATAAATATTTAATCCACTGCCGATTTTGCAAGTTTTTCCACCTACAAAGAATGGAGAGGTCTGTAATTTTTATTGTAGGTACAGAATCCAAATGGCAAAAAAGAAAAAGTAGGCGCGCACTTACCCTGTTGCGGTGAATATCACTTTATTAGGACATATAAACAAACGGATAGCAGGGAGGGATAGGGTCAGCCACGGACAACGATCGTTTCGTGCTCTACGGCACTTCAACGGACCCGTTGAAGTGCCGTAGAGCACGAAACGATCGTTGTCCGTGGCTGACCCTATCCCTCCCTGCTATCCGTTTGTTTATATGTCCTAATAAAGTGATATTCACCGCAACAGGGTAAGTGCGCGCCTACTTTTTCTTTTTTGCCATTTGGATTCTGCACACATTTTTCCTGGCAGCAGCACCCCGTTGATTCAGGTGTAAAGGATTCATACAGCCAGTATCACTTTCTGTGGTGCTAGACCGATATTATAATACGGTCACTGAGTTGGACCTTTGAGCAGTGCGGATGTGTGTTTTCTCTACTATTGGACTTTATTGTAGGTACACTTCACCTGTGAGAGACAGAATCTAAAAATAAAAACCAGAAAATCACATTGTATGATTATTACATAATTAATTTGCATTTTATTGCATGAAATACCGTATATACTTGAGTATAAGCCGACCCCCCTAATTTTGCCACAAAAAAAACTGGGATAACTTAATGACTCGAGTATAAGCCTAGGGTGGAAAATGCAGCAGCTACTGGTAAATGTCAAAAATAAAAATAGGTACCAATAAAAGTAAAATTAATTGAGACATCAGTAGGTTAAGTTTTTGAATATCCATATTGAATCAGGAGCCCCATATAATGCTCCATACAGTTTATGATGGCCCCATAAGATGCTCCATATTAAAATATGCCCCATATAATGCTGCACGAATGTTGATTATGACCCCATAAGATGCTCCATAGACACATTTGCCCCGTGTAATGCTCCACAAATGTGGACTATGGCCCCATAAGATGCTCCATACAGATAATTGCCCCATATAGTGCTGCACATGGCCCCATAAGATGCTCCATACAGATAATTGCCCCATATAATGCTGCACATGGCTCCATAAGATGCTCCATACAGATAATTGCCCCATATACTGCTGCACATGGCCCCATAAGATGCTCCATACAGATAATTGCCCCATATAATGCTGCACATGGCTCCATAAGATGCTCCATACAGATAATTGCCCCATATAATGCTGCACATGGCTCCATAAGATGCTCCATACAGATAATTGCCCCATATAATGCTGCACATGGCCCCATAAGATGCTCCATGCAGATATTTGCCCCATAAGATGCTCCATGCACATAATTGCCCCATATAGTGCTACACATGGCCCCATAAGATGCTTCATACAGATAATTGCCCCATATAATGCTGCACATGGCCCCATAAGATGCTCCATACAGACGTTTGCCCCATATGCTGTTGCTGCGATTAAAAAAATAAAAAATGACATACTCATCTCTCAGGCCCCCGCCACTTGCTATATTCACCTGTTCCGCGTTCCACCTCCGACGTGTCTTCCCCGTCCTCTGCACTGACGTTCAGGCAGAATGCGGTGCGCACTAATCGCGTCATCGCGCCCTCTGACCTGAGCGTCACTGCAGAGGATGCGGAAGACGCAGCAGAACCGACGGTGGAACGGGGAGCAGGTGAATATACGCACTGAGTTATACTTACCTGCTCCTGGCGCGGTCCCTGCACATCTGTTCCCGGCGCTGGCAGCTTCCTCCTGTAGTGAGCGGTCACATGGTACCGTTCATTACAGTAATGAATATGCGGCTCCACCCCATATGGGTGTGGAGTCGGGTCTATATTCATTACTGTAATGAGCGGTACCATGTGACCGCTCAATACAGGAAGAAGCTGCCAGCGCCGGGAAACCACGGACGTGCAGGGACCGCGCCAGGAGCAGGTGAGTATGATTACACAGCTCAGCTCCCCTCCCCTGCCAACCCCTGGGTATGACTCGAGTATAAGCCGAGAGGGTTACTTTCAGCCCAAAAAAGTGGGCTGAAAATCTCAGCCTATACTCGAGTATATATGGTAAGTATTTGATACAATAGAAAAACAGAACTTAATATTTTGTCCAGAAACCTTTATAATTAGAGGTCAAATGTTTCCTGTAGATCTTGACCAGGTTTGCACACAGTGCAGCAGGGATTTTGGCCCCCTCCTCCATACAGATCTTCTCCAGATCTTTCAGGTTTCGGGGCTGTCGCTGGGTAACATTGAGTTTCAGCTCTTGCCAAAACTTTTCTATTTTGTTCAGGTCTGGAGACTGGCCAGGCTACTCTAGGACCTTGAAATGCTTCTTATGGAGCCAATCCTTAGTTGCCCTGGCTGTGTATTTTGGGTCATTGTGTTTGTTCTCATGTCTCACTCATTCAATTGCTTTCTTCCTCCATCTTTGATAGGCCTTAGTCAGATGTTTTCAGGTATATTTGATCTACCTGTGTTTTTACACACTGACAGTGCTTTTTTTTTGCATTCTAATAAGTCGGAGCTTTGCGTTTTTTCTTTTTTTTTTTTACTTTTCAGCCCAGATGATATCAGGCTACAAACAGTCACTATTGGTATTATTTGACCATGCGGGGTAGAAGGCCGATAGTCTACCCTCTACTGGGGCCGGCATTCATTAGGGTGGTTTCTTTTCTCTTCCTTTCATCCCACTTGGCTCGGTCCCTGGAAGGCTTCCGATGACTAAACCTCCTTCTGCTGAAGGGATGCCTGTAGGAAGGAGTCGACAGACTGGGGAATTTCTTCTATTTTCCAATGCCTTCTACGGAGGCTCATCCAGGACCGGTCCAAAGAGGTAATACCACTCACATGGAGTACAACACAGTCTAGATCTGGCCTGAATATTCCCGGGCCAGCGCTTCAGCCATAAAGCTCTTCGAGCTGCATTTGAGAGGCCCGCTACTTTAACTGCCATCCTGACAGAGTCTGCAGAGGCATCTGACGAAAATAACGACACCTTGAATCACTGGTAAGGTGCTTAAAAGTTTCCTGCGAGGCTCCCCCTTTTAACTCAGACTCTAGCTGATCAAGCCAGATCATCATTGAACTGATCGTACTCGTAGATGCCACAGCCGGCCTCAGGGCACCTGCAGACATTTGGCATGCCCCTTTAAGAAACGTGTCCACCTTCTTATTCAAAGGGTCTTTTAGCGTCTCCAGGTCCTCAAAGGGGCAATGAGGATTTTTTTTACGCCTTGGCCACTGCCGCATCAAGTTGTGGGCCCTTATCCCAAGTGCTTGCAACAGCGTCCTCAAAGGGGCATCTCCTCTTAAATGTTGGGGAAGGGAGCCCCTCTTTTCTGGCCTCTTCCACTCCCTGCGCACCAGAGAATAGATTTTCTTGTTTAAGGAGAAGGACCTGTGCTTCCTTTGGTCTAGTCCCCCAAACATGACATGCTGAACAGAATGTTCCGGCCTAGACTCTACTATCCCCATAGTGCTTCTGACCACTTGCACTAATTTATCCACCCAGTCTATGGGAAAACAGAAGCAGCCAGAGTCATCTTCTGAAGAGGATGCTAAAGGAGATGATCTGGAAGAATCCTTATCCCCTATAAAGTCAACAGGAGTCTGACTCTGGGAACTTATGTCCTTTCCCTTACGGCACTCTCCCTGGGATAGGAACATCATGTACTCCCTCACTTCCGCCCTAATAATTTATTTAGGCTTGTGGTGAAGTTACAAGTCTCCTTAGCCTACCATCTGCTAGACACAGGACTGAATCATTCGGACAGGAGTATAGGAAGGGGGACCTGCAAAGGGCAGAATTCGTAGAGTTTCAACTTCCCTGCACACTTCTTTCCCTGGCAGAATTAGGACAAATATGGGGAAGACTACATCACCGAGTGATCTTTCACGAAGATCACTTACCAGTGTTGCAAACGAATAGATACCGGATAACGATGAGGGCGCATCTCAGCCGACGCTGCTGACTCGTCCACTCTGGAGGAGCTCCTGCGGCTCTCTGCAGACTCCCGACTTTTGCATGCCTGTCTATCTCCCAAATTCTCACGGGTCTTTAGCTGTGCTGCACGGGGCTTCTGAATGGGCTGCTCGTGATGCTTCGCAGGATGTACCTGCTCGCTTGATTACATCCTCAGAAATGGGGCCAGAAGCACTGATGAATGTGCAATGTGCCCAATTTAAACCCTGGGCACATCCCCGCCACCCCAGATTTCCAAATCAAAAGGTCCTGGTGCTGGCGCCTCTTCCTCCCCTAGATCTGCCACACCCTCGGTGTGATGCTACCGCTCGGCTCCCTGCAGGCCCATGACCGTGCCACCGACCCGCATTGGATCCGGGTGCCTCATCCCTCGGCGGCACCACCCTGCTGCGTCATCCGGCTGAGCAGGCCACAGCCGGGTAACTGGGACGCACCCTCAGGCGCCATAGAGCTCACCCAGGACATGTCACCACCTGAGCCCCACGGACCACCACGGTCACGTCATGACCCCAGACGCATCACCGGAGCCCCAGGGCACACACCCCAGCCCTGGCTGCATGCTACAGGTAGCGCCACACCGGACACCACGCAGCATCTGCAGGATACTTTTCTTCCAGTGCTGGTAATCCTCCCCGGACACTGCTCCATCTGCACCGCTCACTGTCATGCGGTCCACCCTGAACCCACTGTGGCCTCCAGGGCCCCCGCACTGGCTGAGGCAGGGGACTCCCGCTGCCTGAACAGACCAGCCAGGCCTGGGTTCCATCAATCTTCCACAGGTATATCTGTAAGGACTGGGTTCCCGTCAGGGAGAGGAACCCAACTGATGATGCGTGGGAGAGGTGCCGCCCTTTTATGTCTGTAGGTTTCCAGTCCCTGAAGAGAGGATCCCCTCTCTCGTGGTGCTGTCATGGGAGACTGAATAAAACAGGATTTTTGGTTACTAACTGTAAAATCTTTTTCTCGGAGCCTTCACTGGGGGACACAGCACCCTCCCAAGTTTACCAGCTCTGTTTACTGTAATATATTGCTAGTTTGCAATTGTGTGTTTTTGTGTAAATCAATTTTATTAAGTTGCAAATGAGAACATAGTTGAAATCAAATACTCATATACAATTTTAAGCACATACAAGAATATAGGAATAATACAGTGTATGGAATTTTTTTTTATAATAAAATACTTTATCACTCTTGCAATAACCAACAAGTCGGTATAATTGCATCTTTGAGAGCAGATTGCCTCTAACTAAGTCAGAGGTCTATTAATTTTGATAATATTCATTTGTAGAATGTGTATCAGAAGCTCCCACTATTCAACCGACAAATGGCTCGAAGTAGAGCCAAGATGTCAGATGAGGGTAAGAGTGTCCAAGCTTGCCATAACACTTAATGACAAGTGGAGAATCAAGAAAAGGCTTAAGGTACCTTCACACTGAACGATATTGCTAGCGATCCGTGACGTTGCAGCGTCCTGGCTAGCGATATCGTTCAGTTTGACAGGCAGCAGCGATCTGGATCCTGCTGTGATGTCGTTGGTCGCTGCAGAAAGTCCAGAACTTTATTTTGTCGCTGGACTCCCTGCAGACATCGCTGAATCGGCGTGTGTGACGCCGATTCAGCGATGTCTTCACTGGTAACCAGGGTAAACATCGGGTTACTAAGCGCAGGGCCGCGCTTAGTAACCCGATGTTTACCCTGGTTACCATCGTAAAAGTAAAAAAAACAAACACTACATACTTACCTTCCGCTGTGCTTTCCTGCACTGGCTGTGAGCGCCGGCCAGCCGGAAAGCACAGCGGTGACGTCACCGCTCTGCTTTCCGGCCGCTGTGCTCTGTCAGTGCAGGAAAGCACAGTGCCGGGGACAGACAGCGGAAGGTAAGTATGTAGTGTTTTTTTTTTTTTACTTTTACGATGGTAACCAGGGTAAACATCGGGTTACTAAGCGCGGCCCTGCGCTTAGTAACCCGATGTTTACCCTGGTTACCGGCATCGTTGGTCGCTGGAGAGCGGTCTGTGCGACAGCTCTCCAGCGACCAAACAGCGATCGACATCGTTGTCGGTATCGCTGCAGCGTCGCTGAGTGTGAAGGTACCTTTAGTCCATGCAGAAAGTAGAGAAAAAGTAGAAAAGAGTGGTGGTGAAAGCAAGAGAGAGAAAAGAAAAAAGAAGGGGGGGGGGGGGAAATCTGATCTTCTGCCACAACTGATTTGAATCTGTGGTTCTTTATACTGAGGTGCGGATGTTATATTATTATTATTATTTATTGTTATAGCGCCATTTATTCCATGGCGCTTTATGTTGTGAATTCTGTGGCTGAATTCACTCCTGTGGTCACAAGTAGTACTGCAGCTTCTGAGCTTCCTCCCTCAGGTGTTCTGGTGAGCTCGTTGGCTGCTTTATTTAACTCCGCCTGATTCTGTTTTCCTGGCTCCTTGTCAATGTTCCAGTGTTGGATCTGAGCTCCTGGATCTTTCCTGTGGCCTGCTGCTCTGCTTCGATAAGTGCTTCTTTGCTTTTTTGCTACTTTTTCTGTCCAGCTTGTCTTTTCGTTTTGCTGGAAGCTCTGAGACGCAAAGGGTGTACCGCCGTGCCGTTAGTTCGGCACGGTGGGTCTTTTTGCCCCCTTTGCGTGGTTTTTTACTTTAGGGTTTTTTGTAGACTGCAAAGTTCTCTTTGCTATCCTCGCTCTATCTAGAATATCGGGCCTCACTTTGCTGAATCTATTTCATCCCTACGTTTGTCTTTTCATCTTGCTAACAGTCATTATATGTGGGGGGCTGCCTTTTCCTTTGGGGCATTTCTCTGAGGCAAGTCAGGCTTGTTTTTCTATCTTCAGGCTAGTCAGCTCCTCAGGCTGTGCCGAGTTGCATAGGTAGTGTCAGGCGCAATCCACAGCTGCCTTTAGTTGTGTTTAGGATAGGTTCAGGTATTGCGGTCTACAGAGATTCCACGTCTCAGAGCTCGTTCTTTTGTTTTTGGGTTATTGTCAGATCACTGTATGTGCTGTGATTGCTGGCACACTGTGTCACTGGATTGCCTTCATAACAGCTTTACATGTGAGGAGGGGTATACATAATAAAAACAAGTACAATAATCTTAAACAATACAAGTCATAACTGGTACAGGAGGAATGAGGACCCTGCCCGCGAAGGCTCACAATCTACAAGGGATGGGTGAGAATACAGTAGGTGAGGGTAGAGCTGGTCATGCAGCGGTTTGGTCGATCGGTGGTAACTGCATATTGGTGTTCACTCTCTATAAAAGTGATGGGCATGGGCCCCAAGTGGTCTAATTGGGTCAATTAATGTAGCCAGGTATTCAGCTCCTCAGTCTCTCTGAAAGCGATCCAAGGAGACCAAGTGTTAAACACTTTGTCTGAAGTTCCAGTATCCTGGCCAATCAAAGGTTCCATTCTGTATATGTGATTTAGTTCCATAACAAAATCAGGGGGATATTGATTGCTTCCAGAGGCTGGGGATCAGGTTACGTGCTGCTGTTAGGAAATGTCGTAGCAGGCTTTTCTTGTATTTGGCGATGGAGAGATCACATATGGACAACAGGGCCAGTTCCATAGTAGGCTGGAATTTTTGAAGAGATCATTTATTGTAAAGTGCAAAGATGCTCACCCAGATATGATGATATGTACCCTTGTCCCTCCAGCACCTCCAACAAGTATCGGGGGTGGTAGGGAACATAAGGTGGACACTGGATGGACACCTGTACCATCTAGTCAGAAGTTTGTAGCTTCTTTCCTGGTAGTCCGAACAAAGTGAAGATCTGAAAGTGAGTAGGAGGCTTTTGAGGCGGTCCTCCGGAGTTAATTGTTTGTTCAGTTCGTTCTTCCATTTTAAGAAAAACATAGGAGGACCAAGTGAGATCGTTTGGTGTCCCAGGAACATTTTATATAGCAGTGATATCGTGTGAGTTAAAGGGCCCCCACCCAGCCACGTGGACTCAAAGGGGGTAAGCTGTCTAAAGATGTCAGCCCGTCTAGACAACTCCATAAGATAGCTCTTTATTTGTTCGTGAAAAAACCATGAACCCGGCGGCTGTTTCAGGAAGGTAGTCCCCAAGGGCTTTATTGAGGTTTGATCTACATAGTCATGGACCACTGGATTGCTATCTCTATGTTTATCTAGGAAAGTGACCCTATCTTGGCCTGCTGGAAAATCTGGATTATCGAAAATTGGAGTCAGGGGACCTGGTATGGAGAAATTTAATTTTTGGATGCCATATTTAACGAACTGAGTTAGGTGTCTGGTAACAAAAGGCAGGTCATCTCTCCGAGCCTTCCCAAAGCCCTCCCTCCAGAGGTGCGTTGCTGAGTTAAGTCCCGAGAGCCTCATCTCCAGGTCGACCCATTTCTTACTTAACTTATGATGGAACAAGTCAAGAACGCATGTTCCAAGGGAAGCATAGCTATAGAGCAAGAAATCTGGGAGGCCCAGTCCCCCGGACTGTTTACTTCTGCTCAGGAGATGGTATGCCAAACGTGGGCGCTTACCAGACCACACAAATCTCGTTATTGCTGTCTTGAGCCTGGAGAAGAAGGAGGCCGGGAGATACCAGGGTATGGTCTGGAAGAAATAAAGAAGACGGGGCAAAAGGTCCATTTTGATTGCATTAATTCTCCCAAGCCAAGATAAATGTAATTTGTTCCATTTCTCCAGATCAAGCTCTTCATTATTCAGGTCTATTTTATAATTGGCATCATATAGTTGTGAGGACTTGGTGGTTAAGTTTATACCTAAGTAAGCAAGGGAGTCTGATCGCCATCTAAATGGGAACGAGGAGCACAGCTGTGAAACTAGGGAGGGTGATAACGAAATATTTAATATTTCTGATTTATGAGTGTTAATTTTAAAATTACTTAAAGCTCCATAGTTATTCAATTCCGATAGGATATTGGGCAAGCTGGTTATGGGAGAAGTAATATACATGAGTATGTCATCAGCGCATAGTGCTAATTTGTGTTCTTCTGATTGGAACTTCATTCCTGCTATGGAGGGGTTATTACGAATTGAAACTGCTAAGTGTTCCATGGTTAAGACATAGAGCAGGGGGGACAAAGGGCACCCCTGTCTCGTGATGTTTCGTATGCAGAAGGGGTTTGACAAGGAACCGTTCACCTTGACCCGGGCAGAGGGAGACTCATAAAGGGCTTTAATACTCCACAGCGCTTTTTTTTGTAAACCAATGCCTTTAAGCGTTTGACACATGAATTCCCATTGAACTCTGTCGAATGCTTTTTCAGCATCTATCGACAGTATACACATGGGATCACCTTTTTTATTGGCCCTATCAATCAGGGAAATAGATCTAATAGTGTTATCCCTTGCCTCTCTTCCGGGCACAAAACCCACTTGGTCTTGGTTAATCAGAAGTGGCAAGAGGCAATTAAGTCTCTTTGATATCATTTTGGTGTAGATTTTAACATCGATGTTTATAAGTGAGATGGGGCGGTAGTTGCTACACAGTGATGGGTCTTTGCCCGGTTTTGGGGGATAACTGTAATATGTGCAATTAGGGCTTGAGGGGGGAAGGAGCCGCCTGAGAGGATGAAATTGCATGTTGATAAGAATGAAGGGCACAACAAATCCGAGAACTGTTTATAAAAACCTGCTGTGTAACCTGGACCTGGGCTCTTGCTCAACTTCAAGTCACGAATCACAGAGGTGACCTCTTCTAGAAAGAAGTCATTCTCGAGATCAGCCAAGCGCTCCGCAGGGATTGTAGGTAATTTATTTAGTTGGATATATGAATTAATCTTTTCTTGGAAAGAGTGGGCAGGGAGGGGAGGTCTTTGAATCGGCCCTTAGTGTTATAGAGGGAGCTATAATAATCATTAAAACTAGACAAGATTTCTTTGGGGCTATGGACTTTCTTACCTTTAGCATTTTTGATATGTGTAATAAATGTTTGTGGGCCCTGTGGATGTAAGGCTCTCGCTAGATATTTACCGCTCTTGTTCCCTAGGTGATAGAATCGGCTTTTAATTCGTTCTCTAAGACAACGCGACCTCTGGTCTAGGATTGACAGTAGTTTTTGTCTGGCTATGGAAAGGCTCTACAGAGTAAGCGGGGATAGATCCTGCTTGTGTTGCGTCTCCAATTTGTGAATCTGTGAGGAGAGATCAGATATGTTAGTCAGGCGTTCTTTTTTAAGACGAGCTCCCTGAGATATAAATACACCCCGTAGGACGCTCTTTAGGGCTTCCCATTGCATTGAGGGGGACGTTGGATCCCCTGTTTGGTTTGCCACGAAACCCTTGATAGAACTTTTTACCGCCGACACGCAAATCGGGTCCTGCAACAGGCTTTCGTTTAGCCGCCAGGAAAAGCTAGATTTCGCAGAAGGATCCAGATGTAATGAAAAGTAGATGGGTGCGTGGTCGGACTATAACACAGACCCTGTATCTGCTCTCACCTCAAAATCCAACAGACACTGCGAGACAAAAAAATAATCGATTCTACTGTACGTGGAATGTATGAGAGTAGAAACTGTAGTCCTTTGTGCCCGGGTGGAGGACCCTCCACACATCTAACAATCGTAAATCATATATTTGTTTCTTCACTTTTTTAATTGAGGATGGTGGGTAAGAGGTCCTGCCCGACGAAACATCAACCAGAGGGTTCATTGGAAGGTGAAAGTCGCCCCTGAGGACTATCGGTAGAGCGCCTGCAAATTTCTCTAGGAGTCGTTTACATGTACTACCGAATTTTTGCTGGCCCTAGTTGGGAAAGTATACATTTGCCAAGATAAGCGTACGTGATCCCCACTGCAATTGTGTGTTTTGTTTCTCTTTTACATGTTGCTTCTCCTACTGCTTTCTCACTAACTGATTAACCTAGTGCCAGTCGATGGGGTGAACACTGCTGAGGAGCTAATTTTTTTGTGCATAGTGTCAGCCTCCTAGTGACAGCAGCATACACCACCATGAAGGCTCTGAGAAACAGATTTTACGGTAAACAAAAGTCCTGTTTTTGTACCTGAGCTGCTTCCACTTTAACTTATGGGGGCCTGTGGGCATCCTGCAGTATACCGACATTGTGAGCAGGTACTTGTATGTTGGAAAATGTTCTACAAAGAAGGTTTTATCTAGGAAAAAAAAAGTCATGATGGAACCATAAAAAACATGCACAAATCCAGTGCATGTTTTTTATGGTTCCATCATGACTTTTTTTTTCAGTACAAATGACAAAAAGGAGATTTTTGTGTACTCACCGTAAAATTCTTTTCTACGAGCCAGTCATTGGGGGACACAGGACCATGGGTGTTATGCTGCTGCCACTAGGAGGACACTAAGCAAATACAGAAAGAATAGCTCCTCCCCTGCAGTATACACCCTCCTGCTGGCTCTCAGTGAACCAGTTCGGTAAAAAAGCAGTAGGAGCTTAACATTTAACAAGGATGAACTATGTCAAAACCAAGTCAACACAGAAAAAACAAAGCCAATAGGCTAACAGGGTGGGTGCTGTGTCCCCCAATGATTGGCTCAGAGAAAAGGATTTTACCGTGAGTACACAAAAATCTCCTTTTCTCCTACGCCTCATTGGGGGACACAGGACCATGGGACGTCCTAAAGCAGTCCCTGGGTGGGAAACAATCAACTGCAATTGCTCCCTGTATCCACAGGTTACAGATGCAGCACAGCCGCCTGCAAAATTCGTCTGCCGACGGTCACATCTGCCGAGGCCTGAGAGTGAATATGGTAATGTTTTGTAAATGTATGCAGACTGGACCAAGTCGCAGCTCTGCAAACTTGTGCTGCCGAAGCTTGGTGCTGGATGGCCTAAGACGCACCCACTGACCGAGTAGAATGAGTCTTAATCCCTGCTGTGACAGAATGACCTCTGACTCGGAAGGACTCCTGAATAGCTGAACTAATCCATTTTGCTATTGTCACCTTGGAAGCGGAAAACCACGTCCTTGGCCCTTCCTGGCACACAAACAGGGCATCAGACCTGCGGAAGGACGCTGTCCGCGAGACGTATCTCTTGAGAGCTCTCACTAAATCCAGTGTGTGGAGGGCCTTCTCGATGCGATGTACTGGTGCCGGACAGAGAGACGGTAAGACAATCTCCTGATTGATATGAAAGAATGAGAAAACTTTTGGCAAAAAAGGACGGGGATGTTCTCAAAACCACCCTATCCTGATGAAAATTCGGGAACGGAACTTGACAAGACAGAACCGCCAGCTATGGGAGTCGTCTAATGGACGTGACCACAACCAGGCAGGCAACCTTCCTAGAAAGAAAAGACAGGGAAAAACCTGTAGAGGACCAGCTTCTTGCAAGACTCCGAGGACCAGATTAAGGACCCATGGTTCCAACGGCACCTCATAGGGCGGCACCCTTTGGGAGACTCCCAGAAACCTGCGCCCTGAGAGAACTAAGGGCGAGACCAAAGTCGGAACCCATTTGTAAAAATTTGAGGATGGAAGGAATAGAAAATTCAAAGGGAGAATGTTCCCGGTCGTTGCACCAGGAAAAACAGCGATGATAAATGCGCATAGACGTAGGCTTTCTAGCGCTGAACATGGTAGAGATGACTTCCAGAGAGAAACCTGCCTGGGTTGGAACCCAGGACTCAACGGCCATGCTGTCAAACACAGGGCCTCGGAGTTCTGGTGGAAAATGGGGCCCTGTGAAACGAGGTCTGCGCGATTCGGCTATTGCAAGGGAACATCGGCGACTAGTTGAAGTAGTTCTGCATACCACGCCAGGTGCGCCAAACTGGCGCATTCAGGATTACCAGTACTCCCTCCGCTCTGATATTCTTGATGACTCTCGGCAGCAAGGGGAGCGGGGGAAATATGTATGGAAGCCGAAAATGATGCCACGGTAGTACGAGTGCATCTGCCCCGATTGCTGCTGGATCGTGGGACCGAGCTATGAAGACGGGAACCTTGGAATTTAGCTGGGAGGCCACCAGATCCATGTTGGGGGGAGCCCCAATGACAGCAGATTTGGTGGAAAATCTCCGGATGGAGAGACCACTCCCTGGAGTCGAGGCCTTGTCGACTGAGGAAATCTGCCTCCCAATTGTCCACTCTCGGATGTGAACCACAGAAAACATTGAGTGGTTTTCCTTGGTCCAACGGAGAATGTAGCCTACCTCGTTCATGGCTACCCTGCTGTGGGTTCCCCCTTGTCGGTTGATGTATGTCGGACTGCATCCTGATGGGACGACCTGCCAGGAAGGGATGGAATTGGAGAAGAGCTAACCTGATTGCCCGAATTTTTAAGATGTTGATCAGAAGGCGAGATTCCTGAAGTGACCGGCGGCCCTGAGCAGTGTGATCTAAGAATACCGCTCCCCAGCCTAGAAGACTGGCATCTGTTGTCACAACTGGCCAATGTAGTGGAAGAAAAAACTTCCCTTGATTCAAGGAGGACTTTAATGTCTACCACCTGAGAGACTGTGACTCGCTGGGGAAAGAAGAACCAACGGTCGAGGGAGAACGGGTTCCTGTCCCAAACAGCCAGGAGGGCATGCTGTAAGGGACGGAGGTGTATTTTGGCTGCTACCATCCCGCAGAGGACTCTCATACTGAAGTGCAGAGAGTGAGGCTGCCGTCACACTAGCAGTATTTGGTCAGTATTTTACATCAGTATTTGCAAGCCAAAACCAGGAGTGTGTGATAAATGCAGAAGTGGTGCATATGTTTCTATTATACTTTTCCTCTAATTGTTCCACTCCTGGTTTTGGCTTACAAATACTGATGTAAAATACTGACCAAATACTGCTAGTGTGACAGCAGCCTGAGTGAGGCTGAGAGAGCTTCTGAGCTTCCCGTTGTAAGGCTGAGATCTTTTCCGGGGGAAGAAGCACTAACGTCTGGGACGAGTCCAGTATCATTCCTAGAAAAGAAATTCGCTGAGCCGGTACTGGGGAAAATTTTTTTTTTTTAAAGTTTATCTTCTAACCCAGGCGAGAATGATGAGTATATAGTCTAGATACGGTAGCACCACCACTCCACAGGAGTGGAGTATGGCCACGGCAGCAGCCATTACATTTGTGAGTACCCTGGGGGCGATGGCGAGGCCAAAGGGCAGAGCAACGAATTGGAAGTGGAGGTACGCGTCCATGATGTCTTTAGACGCCAGGAACTCGCCTTTTCCCATGGAGGCGATGACAGAACGAAGCGATTCCATTCGGAACCGTGGCACCCTGACGAACGTGTTCAGCAGTTTTAGGTCCAGTATGGGCCGTACTGTAGGGACCTTCTTTGAAACCATGAAGAGGTTTGAATGAAAACCTTGAAACCGTTCGCCTTGATGGACTGAAATAATAACTCCGTCTTTACTCAGAGAGCATATAGCTTGGAAGAACTCTGAAGCTTTTGCCCTGGGAGAACGAGATAAGAAGTCTATCTTGTATCCAGAGAACGCTAAGTCGCGGATCCACTCGTCGTGAACGACCGAGAGCCACGCGGCACTGACGGAAAGCAGGCGATCGCCTACTTTGAGGGTGTCCCCCGGATACCACAGGGAGTCATTGTGTGGAAAATCTGCCCGTTCTGGAGCCTCTGGATCCCGACTGCCTAGGCATGCCTCTCCATCAAGGGAAAGGTGTATAAGAGGCCTGGGAACCTCTGTCTGCATGTTGTGCCCAGCCGGAACCGGGAGATGTGGAAGTAGAGGAGCAGTTTGAGTTGTAACGAAAAAATCGGGACCGAACCTGTGGTTGTAGAAGAAATTTACTCTTCCCTCCAATGGCGTCGGAAATCAGTTGGTCGAGCTTTTCGCCAAAAAAACGACCGCTCTGATATAGTAGAGAAGTCAATGACTTTTTTTAAGCAGAATCCGCACGCCAGTCCCTGAGCCATAAGGACTTCCGGATGGTGATGGCGTTTGCTGCTTGAGAAGCGCAGTTAGCGGCATCCAGGGATGCGGTCACTACAAAATCCCCAACTCTGGCTATCTGAAGCCCAGTGGGTCATAGCCTTAGCCACCCACGTAGCGGCAAAAGATGGGAAAAGTGCGGCTGCTGAGGCTTCAAGGACTGGATGTGCCATATTGTCGATCTGACAATCGGTTGGGTTTTTAATAGAGGCGCCCTCTGAGGAGGATAAAACCGATTTAGTAGCCAGGCGCGATCGGGAGAGACTGCGACCAATCTTTTCTTGGATCCTGGGCAAAGGAATATTTTGACTCCATGGGCTTCTGCCCTGTGAATCGTTTATCGGATCTTGTAAGATTCAATGAATCCCTTAAATTCGGGATGAGTGGCGAATACTCTGTGCTTGCTTGGTCCTCTTAAAGGAAACGGCATGATCCGTTTTAGATAAAGGTTCCTCCTCAAGCTTCAAAGCCTTATTCACTGATTCAATGAGAGTCGAGAGTCTCCTGATGGTGATGAAATTTCTGATCTAGGGACGTATCAGAATCGTCCTATGAAACAGGTTCTCTACTAGCCCCAATGGAAGGGGAGCGAGAAATGGAGCTCTCAGAACCCGAATCCCGGTGATGATCTGAGGATATGGCATGAGTCCTGTTCCTGGAAGAGCGAGAGCTCCTTGGCAAGGTACAACCCCTGGAGTACAAGGGGTTCTGATCATCGAAAGCGTCGTCCGAAATAGTGCCCTGGTTAGAGGAAGGGTCTTGGAACGATTCTAACGCTTTTGCCAGGGATGCCATAGACCGGGTAAGGGAGGTAGCCCACTCAGGGGGACTAGGGTCACTGGGTTCGGTATCAGTAACAGGTGGTTCCTGAGCAGTTACCAGGTCACAAGCTGTGCATAATGCAGTATTGTGACCCCGGGGTAATGACACCTGACGAGCGGTACATGCCGCAAAAAACATAGTGTGGGTTTTTCCCTGACTTTTTGTGAGGCTTTGATTGGAGTATAGCTGTTATGATCTGGTGGTTTAGGAACAACATGGGACAAGCTCTGAAGGAGGTGGTATCTATACTGACCGCAAACCCTGAACCTAGCAGCGCAACTAGAAATAGCCGTGGGGGGTACCTGACACTCCCTAGACCCCTCGGCACAGCCTAAGATCTAACTTTCCCTAAAGATGGAAACAGGAAACCTATCTTGCCTCAGAGAAAATCCCCAAAGGAAAGATAGCCCCCCACAAATATTGACGGTGAGAGGAGGGGAAAATAACATACGCAGAAATGAAATCAGATTTTAGCATAGGAGGCCATACTAGCTAGATAGATAGGGCAGGAAAGGATACTGTGCGGTCAGTATAAAAACTACAAAAAATCCACACAGAGTTTACAAAAATCTCCACACCTGACTAAAGGTGTGGAGGGTAAATCTGCTTCCCAGAGCTTCCAGCTAACAGAAATAATCCATACTGACAAGCTGGACAAAATATAGAATGCACAGAACAATAAGTCCACAACATGTGGACAGAAATGAGCAAAGCCAGGACTTATCTTTGCAGAACTGGTCAGGAAACCAGGGAAATCCAAGCAGAGATGTGAATCCAGCCAGGAAACATTGACAAGTGGCACTGGCTGAAGGGAAGAGCCAGGAATAAAAGCTGAGCAGAAAGACAATTAGTGGAAGCAGCTGCAGACTACTAAATCCAAGGAGCAGCCATTCCACTTAAAACCACCGGAGGGAGCCCAAGAGCAGAACTCGCAAAAGTGCCACTTACAACCACCGGAGGGAGCCCAAGAGCAGAATTCACAACAGTACCCCCCCTTGAGGAGGGGTAACCGAACCCTCACCAGAGCCCCCAGGCCGAGCCAAATGAAAAGCACGAACCAAATCGGCGGTATGGACATCGGAGGCAACAACCCAAGAATTATCCTTCTGGCCATAACCCTTCCACTTGACAAGATACTGAAGCCTCCGCCTCGAAAAACGAGAATCCAAAATTTTCTCAACCTCATATTCCAACTCTCCCTCAACCAACACCGGGGCAGGAGGATCAACCGAGGGAACGGGCACCACATATCTCCGCAACAAAGATCTATGGAAAACATTATGAATGGCAAAAGAGGCTGGAAGAGCCAAATGAAAAGACACCGGATTGATAACTTCAGAAATCTTATAAGGACCAATAAACCGAGGCTTGAACTTAGGGGAAGAAACCTTCATAGGAACATGACGAGAAGACAACCAAACCAAATCCCCCACACGAAGCCGGGGACCAACACACCGACGGCGGTTAGCAAAACGTTGAGCCTTTTCCTGAGACAAAGTCAAATTGTCCACCACATGAGTCCAAATCCGCTGCAGCCTGTCCACCACAGAATCCACACCAGGACAATCAGAAGGCTCAACCTGCCCCGAAGAAACATGAGGATGAAAACCAAAATTACAAAAGAAAGGTGAAACCAAAGTAGCCGAACTAGCCCTATTATTAAGGGCAAACTCGGCCAACGGCAAAAAAGCCACCCAATCATCCTGATCAGCAGACACAAAGCATCTCAAATAGGTTTCCAAGGTCTGATTAGTTCGTTCAGTTTGGCCATTAGTCTGAAGATGAAACGCCGAAGAAAAAGACAAATCAATGCCCATCCTAGCACAAAAGGCCCGCCAAAACCTAGAGACAAACTGAGAACCTCTGTCAGACACAATATTCTCAGAAATGCCATGCAAATGAACCACATGCTGAAAAAACAATGGAACCAAATCAGAGGAGGAAGGCAACTTAGGCAAAGGTACCAAATGGACCATTTTAGAGAACCGGTCACAAACCACCCAGATAACAGACATCTTCTGGGAAACAGGAAGATCCAAAATAAAATCCATGGAAATATGCGTCCAGGGCCTCTCAGGGATCGGCAAAGGCAAAAGCAACCCACTAGCGCGGGAACAGCAAGGCTTGGCCCGGGCGCAAGTCCCACAGGACTGCACAAAAGCACGCACATCCCGCGACAAGGAAGGCCACCAAAAGGACCTAGCAACCAAATCTCTGGTACCAAAAATCCCAGGATGACCAGCCAACACTGAACAATGAACTTCAGAAATTACCCTACTTGTCCATCTATCAGGAACAAACAGCTTCCCCACAGGACAGCGATCAGGTTTATCAGCCTGAAATTCCTGAAGCACCCGCCGCAAATCAGGGGAGATGGCAGAAAGAATCACCCCTTGCTTAAGAATGCCAACCGGCTCAAGGACTCCAGGAGAATCAGACAAAAAACTCCTAGAGAGGGCATCAGCCTTTACATTCTTAGAATCCGGAAGATACGAGACCACAAAATCAAAACGGGAGAAAAACAGGGACCATCGAGCCTGTCTAGGGTTCAGCCGTTTGGCCGACTCGAGGTAAATCAGATTCTTATGATCAGTCAAGACCACGATGCGGTGTTTGGCTCCCTCAAGCCAATGTCGCCACTCCTCAAATGCCCACTTCATAGCTAACAACTCACGATTGCCGACGTCATAATTGTGTTCCGCAGGCGAAAACTTTCTGGAAAAAAAAGCACACGGTTTCATCAAAGAACCATCAGAATTCCTCTGAGACAAAATGGTCCCTGCCCCAATCTCAGAAGCGTCAACCTCAACCTGAAAAGGAAGAGAAACATCCGGCTGACGCAACACAGGGGCAGAAGTAAATCGGCGTTTAAGCTCCCGAAAGGCCTCAACAGCCGCAGAGGACCAATTCGTCACATCAGCGCCTTTTTTCGTCAAATCAGTAAGGGGCTTAACCACACTGGAAAAGTTGGCAATGAAACGGCGATAGAAATTAGCAAAGCCCAAAAATTTCTGAAGGCTCTTCACAGATGTGGGTTGAATCCAGTCATGAATGGCTTGGACCTTCACAGGATCCATTTCCATAGACAAGGGAGAAAAAATAAAACCCAAAAAAGAGACCTTCTGAACTCTGAATAGGCACTTAGACCCCTTCACAAATAAAGCATTATCACGAAGGATCTGGAATACCATCCTGACCTGCTTCACATGAGACTCCCAATCCTCGGAAAAAATCAAAATATCATCCAAATATACAACCATGAATTTATCAAGATAATTGCGGAAAATATCATGCATGAAAGATTGGAACACAGATGGAGCATTAGAGAGCCCGAATGGCATCACAAGGTATTCAAAATGGCCTTCGGGCGTATTAAATGCAGTTTTCCATTCATCACCCTGTTTAATACGAACAAGATTATATGCCCCTCGAAGGTCAATCTTAGTAAACCAACTAGCCCCCTTAATCTGAGCAAACAAATCAGAAAGCAAAGGCAAGGGGTATTGGAATTTGACCGTGATCTTATTAAGAAGACGATAATCTATACAGGGTCTCAAGGAGCCATCCTTCTTAGCAACAAAAAAGAAACCCGCTCCCAATGGTGACGAAGAGGGACGAATATGCCCCTTCTCCAAAGACTCCTTAACATAACTCCGCATGGCGGCATGCTCTGGCACAGACAGATTGAAAAGTCGGCCCTTAGGGAACTTGCAGCCAGGAATCAAGTTAATAGCACAATCACAGTCCCTGTGCGGTGGAAGGGAACTGGACTTGGGCTCATCAAATACATCCTGGAAATCCGACGAAAACTCAGGGACCCCAGAAGAGGGGGAAGAGGAAATTGACATCAAAGGAACGTCACTATGTACCCCTTGACAACCCCAACTAGTCACAGACAAAGTTTTCCAATCCAGCACCGGATTATGTTCCTGTAACCATGGAAAACCCAGTACAACAACATCATGCAGGTTATGCAACACCAGAAAACGGCAATCTTCCTGATGTGCTGGAGCCATGTACATAGTCATCTGCGTCCAGTAGTGAGGTTTATCCTTGGCCAATGGTGTAGCATCAATACCCCTCAAAGGAATAGGGCTCTGCAAAGGCTGCAAGGAAAAACCACAGCGCCTGGCGAATTCTAAGTCCATTAAGTTCAGGGCAGCGCCTGAATCCACAAATGCCATGACAGAAAAGGACGACAATGAGCAAATCAGGGTCACAGATAAGAGAAATTTAGGCTCTATAGTACTAATGGTAACAGACCTAGCGACTCTCTTAATACGCTTAGGGCAATCAGAGATAACATGAGCAGAATCACCACAGTAAAAACACAGCCTATTCTGACGTCTGAATTCCTGCCGTTCTGTTCTAGTCAAAATCCTATCACATTGCATAGGCTCAGGACTCTGCTCAGAGGACACTGCCATATGGTGCACAGCTTTGCGCTCGCGCAGACGCCGATCGATCTGAATGGCTAGCGACATAGATTCGCTCAAACCGGCAGGCGTAGGGAAGCCCACCATAACATCTTTAACCCCTTTCTGCCATCTGACGTACTATTGCGTCCATGTGGGGTGGGCTTTACTTCCCAAGGACGCAATAGTACGTCATATGCGATCGGCAGCGCTCACGGGGGGAGCGCCGCCGATCGCGGCCGGGTGTCAGCTGCCTATCGCAGCTGACATCCAGCACTATGTGCCAGGAGCGGTCACGAACCGCCCCCGGCACATTAACCCCTGGCACACCGCGATCAAAGATGATCGCGATGTGCCGGCGGTGCAGGGAAGCTTCCCGCAGGGAGGGGGCTCCCTGCGGGCTTCCCTGAGCCCCCCGCAGCAACGCGATGTGATCGCGTTGCTGCGAGGGTCTCACCTCCCTCCCTCCCTGCTCGAGCCCCGGATCCAAGATGGCCGCGGATCCGGGTCCTGCAGGGAGGGAGGTGGCTTCACAGAGCCTGCTTAGAGCAGGCACTGTGAAGCAGCCTGCACTGCTCTCAGATCGGTGATCTGACAGAGTGCTGTGTAAACTGTCAGATCACCGATCTGTGATGTCCCCCCCGGGACAAAGTAAAAAAGTAAAAAAAAAAAATTTCAAATGTGTAAAAAAAAATAAAAAAAAATATTCCAAAATAATGAAAAAAAAAAAAATATTATTCCCATAAATACATTTCTTTATCTAAATAAAAAAAACAAAACAATAAAAGTACACATATTTAGTATCGCCGCGTCCGTAACGGCCCAACCTATAAAACTGTCCCACTAGTTAACCCCTTCAGTAAACACCGTAAGAAAAAAAAAAAAAAAAACGAGGCAAAAAACAACGCTTTATTATCATACCGCCGAACAAAAAGTGGAATAACATGCGATCAAAAAGACAGATATAAATAACCATGGTACTGCTGAAAACGTCATCTTGTCCCGCAAAAAACGAGCCGCCATACAGCATCATCAGCAAAAAAATAAAAAAGTTATAGTCCTGAGAATAAAGCGATGCCAAAATAATTATTTTTTCTATAAAATAGTTTTTATCGTATAAAAGCGCCAAAACATAAAAAAATGATATAAATGAGGTGTCGCTGTAATCGTACTGAACCGAAGAATAAAACTACTTTATCAATTTTACCAAACGCGGAACGGTATAAACGCCTCCCCCAATAGAAATTCATGAATAGCTGGTTTTTGGTCATTCTGCCTCACAAAAATCGGAATAAAAAGCGATCAAAAAATGTCACGTGCCCGAAAATGTTACCAATAAAAACGTCAACTCGTCCCGCAAAAAACAAGACCTCACATGACTCTGTGGACCAAAATATAGAAAAATTATAGCTCTCAAAATGTGGTAACGCAAAAAATATTTTTTGCAATAAAAAGCGTCTTTCAGTGTGTGACGGCTGCCAATCATAAAAATCCGTTAAAAAACCCGCTATAAAAGTAAATCAAACCCCCCTTCATCACCCCCTTAGTTAGGGAAAAATTAAAAAAATGTATTTATTTCCATTTTCCCATTAGGGCTAGGGTTAGAGTTAGGGCTAGGGTTAGGGCTAGAGCTAGGGTTAGGGCTAGTGTTAGGGCTAGGGTTAGGGTTAGGGCTAGGGTTAGGGCTACAGTTTGGGTTGGGGCTAAAGTTACAGTTAGGGTTTAGATTACATTTACGGTTGGGAATAGGGTTGGGATTAGGGGTGTGTCAGGGTTAGAGGTGTGTTTAGGGTTACTGTTGGGATTAGGGTTAGGGATGTATTTGGATTAGGGTTTCAGTTATAATTGGGGGGTTTCCACTGTTTAGGCACATCAGGGGCTCTCCAAACGCGACATGGCGTTCGATCTCAATTCCAGCCAATTCTGCGTTGAAAAAGTAAAACAGTGCTTCTTCCCTTCCGAGCTCTCCCGTGTGCCCAAACAGGGGTTTACCCCAACATATGGGGTATCAGCGTACTCAGGACAAATAGGACAACAACTTTTGGGGTCCAATTTCTCCTGTTACCCTTGGGAAAATACAAAACTCGGGGCTAAAACATATTTTTTGTGGGAAAAAAAAAAATTTTTTATTTTCACGGCTCTGCGTTATAAACTGTAGTGAAACACTTGGGGGTTCAAAGTTCTCAAAACACATCTAGATTAGTTCCCTGGGGGGTCTAGTTTCCAATATGGGGTCACTTGTGGGGGGTTTCTACTGTTTAGGTACATTAGGGACTCTGCAAATGCAATGTGACACCTGCAGACCATTCCATCTAAGTCCTCATTCCAAATGGAGCTCCTTCCCTTCCGAGCCCTCCCATGCGCCCAAACAGTGGTTCCCCCCCACGTACTCAGGACAAATAGGACAACAACTTTTGGGGTCCAATTTCTCCTGTTACCCTTGGGAAAATACAAAACTCGGGGCTAAAAAATAATTTTTGTGGGAAAAAAATTTTGTTTTATTTTTACGGCTCTGCATTATAAACTTCTGTGAAGCACTTGGTGGGTCAAAGTGCTCACCACACCTCTAGATAAGTTCCTTAGGGGGTCTACTTTCCAAAATGGTGTCATTTGTGGGGGGTTTCAATGTTTAGGCACATCAGTGGCTCTTCAAACGCAACATGGCGTTCTATCTCAATTCCTGTCAATTTTGCTTTGAAAAGTCAAACGGCGCTCCTTCCCTTCCAAGCTCTCCCATCCGCCCAAACAGTGGTTTACCCCCACATATGGGGTATCAGCGTACTCAGGACAAATTGTACAACAACTTTTGGGGTCCAATTTCTTCTCTTACCCTTGGGAAAATAAAAAATTGGGGGCGAAAAGATAATTTTTGTGAAAAAATATGATTTTTTATTTTTACGGTTCTACATTATAAACTTCTGTGAAGCACTTGGTGGGTCAAAGTGCTCACCACCCCTCCAGATAAGTTCCTTAGGGGGTCTACTTTCCAAAATGGTGTCACTTGTGGGGGGTTTCAATGTTTAGCCACATCAGGGGCTCTCCAAACGAAACATGGCGTCCCATCTCAATTCCAGTCAATTTTGCATTGAAAAGTCAAATGGCACTCCTTCGCTTCCGAGCTCTGCCATGCGCCCAAACAGTGGTTTACCCCCACATGTGGGGTATTGGCATACTCAGGACAAATTGTACAACAATGTTTGGGGTCCATTTTCTCCTGTTACCCTTGGTAAAATAAAACAAATTGGAGCTGAATTAAATGTTTTGTGAAAAAAAGTTAAATGTTCATTTTTATTTAAACATTCAAAAAATTCCTGTGAAGCACCAGAAGGGTTAATAAACTTCTTGAATATGGTTTTGAGCACCTTGAGGGGTGTAGTTTTTAGAATGGTGTCACACTTGGGTATTTTCTATCATATAGACCCCTCAAAATGACTTCAAATGAGATGTGGTCCCTAAAATAAAATGGTGTTGTAGAAATGAGAAATTGATGGTCAACTTTTAACCCTTATAACTCCCTAACAAAAAAAAATTTTGGTTCCAAAATTGTGCTGATGTAAAGTAGACATGTGGGAAATGTTACTTATTAAGTATTTTGTGTGACATATCTCTGTGATTTAATTGCATAAAAATTCAAAGTTGGAAAATTGCAAAATTTTCATAATTTTCGCCAAATTTCCGTTTTTTTCACAAATAAACGCAGGTACTATCAAAGAATTTTTACCATTGTGATGAAGTACAATATGTCACGAGAAAACAATGTCAGAATCACCAGGATCCATTGAAGCGTTCCAGAGTTATAACCTCATAAAGGGACAGTGGTCAGAATTGTAAAAATTGGCCCGGTCATTAACGTGCAAACCACCCTTGGGGATAAAGGGGTTAAGGGCTTCAGAAAGACCTTTTCTGAAAATTGCAGCCAGAGCCTCCTCATTCCATTTAGTGAGCACAGACCATTTTCTAAATTTCTGGCAGTATAATTCTGCCGCTTCCTGACCTTAAGACAGGGCCACCAGGGTTTTTTCTGCATGATCCATAGAATTAGGTTCGTCATACAATAATCCGAGCGCTTGAAAAAATGCGTCTACATTCAATAATGCCGGATCCCCTGATTCAAGAGAAAAAGCCCAGTCTTGAGGGTCACCACGCAGCAAGGATATGATGATTTTTACTTGCTGAATGGGATCACCAGAAGAACGGGGTTTCAAAGCAAAAAACCATTTGCAGTTATTTTTAAAGTTCAAAAACTTGGATCTGTCCCCAAAAAACAAATCAGGAGTAGGAATTCTAGGCTCTAAAGCCGGAGTCTGGACAACATAATCTTGGATACTCTGTACTCTTGCAGCAAGTTGATCCACACGAGAAAACAAACCCTGAACATCCATGCCAGAGCATATATCCTGAACCACCCAGAGATCAAGAGGAAAAAAAGAGACAAAACAGAGCACAGAAAAAAAAATGATTCAGAACTTTCTTTTCCTTCTTTTGAGATGCGTTTAATTCATTTTTGGACACTTGTACTGTTATGATCTGGTGGTTTAGGAACAACATGGGACAAGCACTGAAGGAGGTGGTATCTATACTGACCGCAAACCCTGAACCTAGCAGCGCAACTAGAAATAGCCGTGGGGGGTACCTGACACTCCCTAGACCCCTCGGCACAGCCTAAGATCTAACTTCCCCTAAAGATGGAAACAGGAAACCTATCTTGCCTCAGAGAAAATCCCCAAAGGAAAGATAGCCCCCCACAAATATTGACGGTGAGAGGAGGGGAAAATAACATACGCAGAAATGAAATAAGATTTTAGCATAGGAGGCCATACTAGCTAGATAGATAGGACAGGAAAGGATACTGTGCGGTCAGTATAAAAACTACAAAAAATCCACACAGAGTTTACAAAAATCTCCACACCTGACTAAAGGTGTGGAGGGTAAATCTGCTTCCCAGAGCTTCCAGCTAACAGAAATAATCCATACTGACAAGCTGGACAAAATATAGAATGCACAGAACAATAAGTCCACAACATGTTGACAGAAATGAGCAAAGCCAGGACTTATCTTTGCAGAACTGGTCAGGAAACCAGGGAAATCCAAGCAGAGATGTGAATCCAGCCAGGAAACATTGACAAGTGGCACTGGCTGAAAGGAAGAGCCAGGAATTAACGCCGAGCAGAAAGACAATTAGTGGAAGCAGCTGCAGACTACTAAATCCAAAGAGCAGCCATTCCACTTAAAACCACCGGAGGGAGCCCAGGAGCAGAACTCACAAAAGTGCCACTTACAACCACCGGAGGGAGCCCAAGAGCAGAATTCACAACATATAGCATAGCCTTGAGGAGAGCGCTTACTAACAGGGTGTCAGGACTCTGAACATTTTTTATTACCTTTTGTGCATTACTGCCCTTTTCCAAGATGGCGTCTTTGGTCTCATGGCACCCATGTTCAAGGTAGGAGATTCCGTGTGGTTAGCAATTAAAAATCTAAAGTTAAACGTTCCTTCACAAAAACGTGGACAGAAATTCATTGGCCCTTTCAAGATCAACGGTATTGTGAGCTGTGGTCTGCCGACTGAAGCTGCCTAGGACTATGAAGGTACACCCAGTTTTTCATGTATCTTTACTAAAGCCTGTATCTCCTAATACCTTCCAGGGGCGTGTTGTGCCACCTTCGCAGCCAGTAGTGATTGATGGGCAAGAACAATTTGTGGTGGAGGAAATTATTGATTCCAGGATTCGCAGGAATCGGCTCCAATATCTGATAAGATGGCAGGGATATTCCCCTGAGGAAGACTCTTGGGAACCTGTGGAAAACATCAATGCCTAACAGAAGATTTCTCGTTTTCATCAGAGATTCCCTGAGAAACCAGGTCCAGGATCATCCTGAGGCCGCTTCTAAGGAGGGAGTAATGTCAGGACTCTGAACATTTTTTATTACCTTTTCTGCATTACTGCCCTTTTCCAAGATGGCGTCTTTGGTCTCATGTGCACTGTGTCTTCCTGCTATAAAACTCCACCCCAGCCTTCAGTCTGTGCTAGAGTATTCTGCCTTGCATCCAGCTCCTGGTGACTCCCTGGCTATATACCTGCTCCTGTGAACCTGTGTGGTGATCCTACTACTCTGCACTGAGTTCCTGCTGCATACACCACTTTCCAGTAATCCTCCTTCATCTGCTGCTTGTGTTTTCTTCCATCTGCATTTGTTGGACATGTAAGCTGTTGCTGCTCTGCAAAAACCTGAGACTAATAATAATAATCTTTATTTATATAGCGCCAACATATTCCACAGCGCTTTACAGTTTAACAGCTTCAAACACAACAGCCATATGTAACAATGTTAACAATACAATAATTAAAGCAACACAAGATGACCCTGCTCGTGAGAGCTTACAATCTACAATGAGGTGTGCATTTACAATGATGTATTTACAATCCAACATATATAAATATGGAAGCACTAGTCACAAGTATAATCCCAAAATTGCTTTATTAAAGATAATAAGTTTTATCCACACATAGTAAAAACAGTACATAAAAAACGGAGATGCACATGCAACACCACAGCAAGTGCAGGTACAGCCTCACATCTATAGATGAATCTCTAACTTTGCATATATAGGGAGTATGTATAGGGTTATTGCACACACCATCTAAGTAGTTGTGGACAGCTGAGCTAAATGACATGCCACATTAGCAGCTACCAGTAAAATCAGGACAATGCTGTGTGTTGGTATAACAAATGCCAGTGCACATTGGTAAGGTTCTCACAATGCCTTATCAGACAGTCCATCAGGTTATAGCCACATGTTAAGAGTTAGAAAGTGCTGCCGCATATACAATACATAACTAAGCCCAACTCCATGCTGTATATAGAGAAAAGTAAGTAAAGGTGATACATGACCTGTACGTGCTGTGAAGAGCCCCAACGCGCGTTTTGCGTTAGCTTCGTCCGGGGGTTGCTGGTGTAAGTGTTAAAATGTGGGGTTTTTATAGTTCTACCTTCATTGGTGGGTGCGGCGTGGTAATGGCGCTCGCATCTCTGAGCCGAGTCCCGGCGCATGCGCAGGTCGGCGTCCTCGTCACTGTTCCGCTCCCCCGTCTGACGCGTCAAGGCGGGGGGCGGAGCCAGCAACGTACCAGACGCGTTGCCACGGCAGCGCGAGAAATCAGTCAGAGGTGGAGCGCGCTCACCGCACTGTAATGTGCTGATGGTATCTGCAGAGATGGGAGCACAGAGGGGCAAGTATAGGGGGACGGGAACATCAAATTATTTCCAAGATGCCACTCACAACTTGAAAAGTGCACAGTGTTGCTTTGTGTGATATACCTAACTGGAGGATGTATACTCAGTGCGTCAGCTCCAGGTCACATATCACCCAACCACAGCAAATAAGCTGTAGTTTGTATAGGGGCAACCTAGGCATATAAGTGTCGATTAATAACATCATATAAATAAACAAGCTTATAGAAGCGAGTATAAGTGTAAATTATTTCTATTGCTTATAGAATTAACCATTAAAAATATAAAATGTGTAAACATAAAGTGCAAATGTAAACAGGGTCCTATATATGGAACCCGCTCCTGTGAATGAATAAATATTAAATTGGATATATATTACACATTTATTAATAAAGTGATAACAAATGCCGAGTGACATCACACTTAATGTCCCCATAATTCTCTTATTTTCCATTGATGCAAATCTCTTCTCTTCTTCTTCCTCATACAAGACAGGATATAGATATGTGGTCCCTCTCCGGTCCGGGCAGTACTTCTCCCAGAGATGCCAGTGATCAAAACCACCAAACAGGCACTCATCCACCGAAACAAATCTAGATATAACTGAGAAAAATACTATTAAAATTCAAGCTAAAATACAATAAATAATAAACCATAAATTAAAGAAAGAGCTACTAAAAAAACACACACAAACAAGTACCTAAAGAAAAGGGGCAAAACTCAGCTTCTCATTTAACCCTTTTGGCTGAATACAATCAATCTTCTTTATCCATCTGGTTTCTAGCTGCGCTAATGTTCTTTTCCAATTTCCACCTCTCTGGTCTATGAACACTTTATCAATGCCAGATACCCTCAAGAGTTTGGCTTCACAGTCATGATTTCTTTTGAAATGCCTCGCTACTGGCTTTAATATTGACATGTCAGTTGTCTCTCGTGCATTTAGAATGTCTCTATAGTGCTCTCTGATACGAATTCTCAGTGGCCTTGAGGTTAGACCCACGTAAATTTTGCCACAAGGGCAGCTGGCATAATACACCACACCAATTGTATTGCACGTTATGTGTTGTGTAATAGTGAATACCTTTGTTCCATCACTTGATTTAAAAGTGGATGCTTTCTGCATGTTAGGACAGGTGTTATGGACCTGGTGGTTAGGACTGTTATGGACCTGTTGGTTAGGAGCACCCGGAACGACCTGATAGTTAAACAACACAGGACAAGCTCTGGGAAGTGGGAACTCTGCTGACCGCAACCCCTAAACCTATCACACACACTAGAAATAGCCGTGGAGCGTACCTAACTCTACCTAGACGCCTGGATCTGTTGAAGTGCTTGCAGCACGAAACAGCTGTCATCCGCATGTGTTTCACTACCCTCCCTGCATTGCATGACTTCATGTGAATAAATCGCTTTTTGCTCAACACCGGTGAGTGCGCTGTTACTTTTTTTTGTTTTGGATACATCTACCTAGACGCCTCTTCACAGCCTAAGAGCTAACTAGCCCTAAAGATAGAAAATAAAGCCTACCTTGCCTCAGAGAAATTCCCCAAAGGAAAAGGCAGCCCCCCACATATATTGACTGTGAGTAAGATGAAAATCACAAACACAGAGATGAAATAGGTTTCAGCAAAGGGAGGCCAGACTTACTAAACAGACAGAGGATAGGAAAGGTATCTTTGCGGTCAACACAAAAAACTACAAAAAACCACGCAGAGTGCTCCACTCACAGCCACCAGAGGGAGTCCATGGACAGAACTCGCCGAAGTACCAATCATGACTACAGGAGGGAGTTCGATAACAGAATTCACAACAGACAGGCTATGCAGTCATTGCAAGGGAAGAACCCCCATTTAGGACCTTTTGAACCAAAAGCTTTACCTGGATCTTCACCCAGGTGATAGCTGTGCACCAGCATATCTTTTAAATTTTGTGATCTCCTATACGTGATGGATAATGCATTGCTAATGTGTTTAGTCAAAACTTGGTCTGTCTTTAATAATGCCCAATATTTATTGAGGGCTGATCTCATATCGTTCCATCTCGCATTATATGTAGATATAAATCTAATCATATTGTCCTGTTTGGTTGTTTTGATCCTGGGTTGTAGAAGTTTGATTCGGTTTTCCGCCGCTGCCCTGTTCCGTGCCCTTTTGATGCTCCGATTTGAATATCCCCGATCTCTAAACCGTTTAGCTAAGTCCTCAGCTTGTCCTTCAAATAGAGATTCGTTGGAGCAGATCCTTTTGATTCGTAGGAATTGTCCCGTTGGTATGGAGTTAATCACTTGTTGGGGGTGAGAAGAGGATGCGTGTAGGAGTCAGTTCACAGCAGTCTCCTTGCGGAACACATCAGTTTGCAACACATCCAGGGGACCCTTTGAAATAAGAACGTCCAAAAACTCGATGTCAGTTTGGCTATACTTACACGTTAGTTTAACATTAATGTCATTGGTGTTTAACACATTGACAAAGGTAAGGAGTTCTTGTTCCGTTCCCTGCCAGATCATAAGGATGTCGTCTATGAATCTAGCCCAAAATAGGACCTTTTCTATATCCGCTATTGGGTTAGTGAAAAAGATTTTTCTTTCCCACGCCCCTAAAAATAAGTTTGCATACGAGGGGGCGAATGCCGCCCCCATCGCAGTACCTTGCTTTTGAACATAGATGGTATTTTTGAAGATGAAATAATTATGTTTCAATGCAAACTTAAGTAACGAAATCAGAAAGTTAGTGAATTCTGTATCATAGTCAGACATAGTTAAAAACATTTGAGCTGCCTGTATACCGTCCTTATGCTGGATTGACGTATATAGTGACTCTACGTCTAGCGTGACGAGCCACATATCTTCCTCCATAGGTATACCTTCTATACGATATGAGATCAGCCCTCAATAAATATTGGGCATTATTAAAGACAGACCAAGTTTTGACTAAACACATTAGCAATGCATCATCCATCACGTATAGGAGATCACAAAATTTAAAAGATATGCTGGTGCACAGCTATCACCCGGGTGAAGATCCAGGTAAAGCTTTTGGTTCAAAAGGTCCTAAATGGGGGTTCTTCCCTTGCAATGACTGCATAGCCTGTCCTAACATGCAGAAAGCATCCACTTTTAAATCAAGTGATGGAACAAAGGTATTCACTATTACACAACACATAACGTGCAATACAATTGGTGTGGTGTATTATGCCAGCTGCCCTTGTGGCAAAATTTACGTGGGTCTAACCTCAAGGCCACTGAGAATTCGTGTCAGAGAGCACTATAGAGACATTCTAAATGCACGAGAGACAACTGACATGTCAATATTAAAGCCAGTAGCGAGGCATTTCAAAAGAAATCATGACTGTGAAGCCAAACTCTTGAGGGTATCTGGCATTGATAAAGTGTTCATAGACCAGAGAGGTGGAAATTGGAAAAGAACATTAGCGCAGCTAGAAACCAGATGGATAAAGATTGATTGTATTCAGCCAAAAGGGTTAAATGAGAAGCTGAGTTTTGCCCCTTTTCTTTAGGTACTTGTTTGTGTGTGTTTTTTTAGTAGCTCTTTCTTTAATTTATGGTTTATTATTTATTGTATTTTAGCTTGAATTTTAATAGTATTTTTCTCACCTATATCTAGATTTGTTTCGGTGGATGAGTGCCTGTTTGGTGGTTTTGATCACTGGCATCTCTGGGAGAAGTACTGCCCGGACCGGAGAGGGACCACATATCTATGTCTTGTATGAGGAAGAAGAAGAGAAGAGATTTGCATCAATGGAAAATAAGAGAATTATGGGGACATTAAGTGTGATGTCACTCGGCATTTGTTATCACTTTATTAATAAATGTGTAATATATATCCAATTTAATATTTATTCATTCATTCACAGGAGCGGGTTCCATATATAGGACCCTGTTTACATTTGCACTTTATGTTTACACATTTTATATTTTTAATGGTTAATTCTATAAGCAATAGAAATAATTTACACTTATACTCGCTTCTATAAGCTTGTTTATTTATATGATGTTATTAATCGACACTTATATGCCTAGGTTGCCCCTATACAAACTACAGCTTATTTGCTGTGGTTGGGTGATATGTGACCTGGAGCTGACGCACTGAGTATACATCCACCAGTTAGGTATATCACACAAAGCAACACTGTGCACTTTTCAAGTTGTGAGTGGCATCTTGGAAATAATTTGATGTTCCCGTCCCCCTATACTTGCCCCTCTGTGCTCCCATCTCTGCAGATACCATCAGCACATTACAGTGCGGTGAGCGCGCTCCACCTCTGACTGATTTCTCGCGCTGCCGTGGCAACGCGTCTGGTACGTTGCTGGCTCCGCCCCCCGCCTTGACGCGTCAGACGGGGGAGCGGAACAGTGACGAGGACGCCGACCTGCGCATGCGCCGGGACTCGGCTCAGAGATGCGAGCGCCATTACCACGCCGCACCCACCAATGAAGGTAAAACTATAAAAACCCCACATTTTAACACTTACACCAGCAACCCCCGGACGAAGTTAACGCGAAACGCGCATTGGTGCTCTTCACAGCTCGTACAGGTCACGTATCACCTTTACTTACTTTTCTCTATATACAGCATGGAGTTGGGCTTAGTTATGTATTGTATATGCGGCAGCACTTTCTAACTCTTAGCATGTGGCTATAACCTGATGGACTGTCTGATAAGGCATTGTGAGAACCTTACCAATGTGCACTGGCATTTGTTATACCAACACACAGCATTGTCCTGATTTTACTGGTAGCTGCTAATGTGGCATGTCATTTAGCTCAGCTGTCCACAACTACTTAGATGGTGTGTGCAATAACCCTATACATACTCCCTATATATGCAAAGTTAGGCTTTCATCTATAGATGTGAGGCTGTACCTGCACTTGCTGTGGTGTTGCATGTGCATCTCCATTTTTTATGTACTGTTTTTTACTATGTGTGGATAAAACTTATTATCTTTAATAAAGCAATTTTTGGATTATACTTGTGACTAGTGCTTCCGTATTTATATATGTTGGATTTCTGTGGCTTGTTTTGGAAGCGTCACACAGATAGGCCGGTGTTCAATTTTTTGATTTGATGTATTTACAATGATGGTCCAGCCATCTTCAGGGAGTGGGGGATGGAAGTATTGAATGGGCTACACACAAACAAAATAACTGACTAGGGAACATGATAGGCCGCTCTGAACAAATGTGTTTTGAGGGAGCGCCTAAAACTATGCAAATTTTGGATGGTCCTAATTTGTTGGGGGGTAGAGCATTCCAGAGGATTGGCGCAGCACGGCACGAGACTATTATCCAGGCCTCCGTGGTTGAGCTAAGATATTATTTGAACTGCCTTATAAGCATAGCTATCTGTGTTCGGACTAAACAAGGACTTATTCGTGTCAAGTATCCTCAAGAATAATTATGCTTCGTGGACTTTCTGCGTGATTGCATTTTCCTCTGAAGTTCCCTATAGACTGTTAAGCTGCGTTTAATATTTACACCAAGGGTTGTGGACTTGAGTCTCTCTCTGCACCTGTTTGAATCACCGTGTGATAATATAGACTTTACCACTTATAAAACTGTGTCCTGTAGTTGCCTTGTTCCAAGCAAAGAGTCTCCTGAGTTATCCCCTATAATTATTACACAGGGGAAGGGTTAAGCTATGTTTCTGGAGCTTACCCAGGTCCTGTGTCTTGAGTCCCCAGGGGAGGTCCGCAGTTCGATGCCACAGGAGTTATGCACAGGAATCGCTAGTCCTAAAGGCTGTGATTGAAAAGGCTGGAGCAGTGCTGCAGCATCAGCCCTGTGAGTGTACCAAGATGGCCACCGAGATCAGGAAGTGAGTGCTTCTCAAGGAACGAGAAGCGCCAGAAAAGAGTGGGCGGCGGTAACTGCCGGTGGGCGTGGCCAAAACACCGGCCTTTATGAAGGGAAAAAGCCGGGGGCTAAATTTTAAACCTGCGGTTGCGGCCTGCAGCGCCACGACCGCTATTAGCGCCGTTTTTAAGCCACACTCCGTGAATGAATTGCCGCACTGTGGACCAACCACGGACCCGGGCTTTAAAGGTGCGGACCTCCCATACCCCGGGGACCAGGACCCCCCAGCGCCTCGGCCCCCGCAGTGTACTCACGTTAGATGCAGTGGGCTGGTGCTCAATCCACCGTCGCCATAGTCAGGGAGGGGGTGGAGAGCTTCTGCCGCCTTGCGTCATCCGCTATATCAGTGGTGATGCAGAGGGGGGCTGCACGAATGCCATACATATTATGTCCGGCTATGCACCTGGCTCCAGGAAAGGTAGATGGAGGCTACTCCATGTGGTCGACTGCTATGGAGGGGGGAGATCGGAACGTGAAGGTACCGTCGCCCGTAAGATGGGCTCAGGGCTGGCATCCAACGTTGCAGGAAAGGATACAGGAGGAGCGCTCCACGTGCTCGCCTGTTGATGATTTGGGGGAGATCGGAACCTAAGGATCCGTCGCCTCCATTCGCTCCGTTAAGTGAAAAAATAGAATAAAAAGTAAAAATTAAAACGGTGGGGTCTGAAAGCAGACCCAAGTGCCTCCTACAGACACTACGCAAGAACTGGTTCACTTGGAGCCAGCAGGAGGGTGTATACTGCAGGGCAGGAGCTATTCTTTCTGTATTACTTAGTGTCCTCCTAGTGGCAGCAGCATAACACCCATGGTCCTGTGTCCCCCAATGAGGCGTAGGAGAAAGGAACTTCTTCCAGATTTTACCATATTGTTTGGTGGTTGTTAATTTCCTACTTTTCAGGAGGGTTGATACTAAACCTTGTGAAAACCCTTTCTCCATTAGCAACGCCCTTTCAAATTCCAAGCTGTCATATGCAGCCGTGCCACCTGCGGATGTGCTATTGGTCCCTGGAATAGGAGATTGGGCAGATCTGGGAGTACCCAAGGATCGGATATGGACATCCTCCTGACCCAAGAAAACCAAATTCTTTTCGGCCCAAAGGGGGTTATTAATATTACTCGGGCTCTGTCTTCCCTTATCTTCCTCAGAATTGCCGGTATTAATGCGATTGGGGGAAACGCATATGCTAGTCTGAAATTCCAAGGAATTAGAAAAGCATCCAACGCTACAGGGTTCCCTGCTGGGTTTATGGAACAAAAGGTAGCCACTTTCCGATTCAGATTGTTCGCGAAAAGATCTATAACAGGAGTCCCCCATTTCTCCGCGATCTGGTTGAATATGGATTGGTTCAACTCCCATTCCCCTTGTCTTAGACGAGACCGAATTAGGTAGTCTGCCCTGAAATTGTCCACCCCTTTTATGTGGAGGGCTGACAAGGATGCTAGATTGTTCTCGGCTATCTGTAAGATTGATTGTGTTATTTCCATTAAAGGTACCGTCACATTTAGCGACGCTGCAGCGATCTAGACAACGATGCCGATTGCTGCAGCGTCGCTGTGTGGTCGCTGGAGAGCTGTCACACAGACAGCTCTCCAGCGACCAACGATGCCGGTCCCCGGGTAACCAGGGTAAACATTAGGTTACTAAGCGCAGGGCCGCGCTTAGTAACCCGACGTTTACCCTGGTTACCAGTGCTAATGTAAAAAAAACAAACACTACATACTTACATTCCGGGGTCTGTCCCCCGGCGCTGTGCTTTCCTGCACTGGCTGTGAGCGCCGGCTGGCCGTAAAGCACAGCGGTGACGTCACCGGTGTAATCTGCTTTACGGCTGGCCGGCACTGACAGTGCAGGGAAGCAGAACGCCGAGGGACACGACAGAATGTAAGTATGTAGTGTTTTTTTTTTTTTTTACATTTACACTGGTAACCAGGGTAAACATCGGGTTACTAAGTGCGGCCCTGCACTTAGTAACCCGATGTTTACCCTGGTTACCAGTGAAGACATCGCTGAATCAGCGTCACACACGCCGATTCAGCGATGTCTGCGGGAGTCCAGCGACGAAATAAAGTTCTGGACTTTCTGCTCCGCCCAACGATGTCACAGCAGGATCCAGATCGCTGCTGCGTGTCAAACACAACGATATCGCTAGCCAGGACGCTGCAACGTCACGGATGGCTAGCGATATCGTTGTGAAGTTGGTCAGTGTGAAGGTACCTTAACGGTTGAGAGTGGGTACCTCCCTGGTGATTCAGGTGAGCCACTACCACTCTGTTGTCTGAAAATATTCTTACATGATATGAGCGAAGGGGGTTCAGGAATTCTATGAGCGCGAATTTCACTGCTAGTAACTCTTTCACATTGGAAGATACTGGTTTCAAGTTGTCTGACCAGGTCCCCTGAGCCACTAAATCATTTAGGTGCGCCCCCCAACCATTGGGACTTGCGTCTGTGGTTACTACCTTTGATATTGGGACTACCCATGGAATACCTCGGCCCAGATTGCTCTCCTTTGTCCACCATTCTAGTGAGAGAGTTGTGTTTGATGAGAAACTGAACTGACTTTCTAAATTTCCTCCTAGATACATTTCCTCTGACAAGATCTGCCACTGAAGTTCCCTCGTATATGTAACTGGGCCCATTTGACCGCGGGGATGCAAGCTGTCATAGACCCCAGGAGGGACATTGCTTCTCGTAGAGATATAGAGGGGAGTTCTCTTGCCCGGGACACTAACCCCATCATCTTTTGAATTTTCCCTAGGAGTAGGAGGCACTCTTGAGAAATGGAATCTAGCGTGATGCCCAGGTATTCCTGAATTTGGTATTAACTTGGACTTTTCTAAATTTAGAAGCCAACCCAAGTTTTTTAAAGAGTCCATGACCATCTCCAGCTGGTTTTTGCAATGTTAGGGAGAGTTGCCGATCACCAGGAAATCGTCTAAGTATGGGACGATTAGGGCGTTTTGTTCTCTAAGATGTGCCATGACTTCTGCTATCAGTTTGGTGAACACCAGGGGAGGGAAGGGGGGCTATTGCGCGACCAAAAGGGAGAGTTGCAAACTGGAAATGTCTTACGACCCCCTCGACTTCGACGATGAAGAATTAAAGGAGTCCAAACTTAAGGTACCGTCACATTTAGCGACGCTGCAGCGATCCAGACGATACCGATCGCTGCAGCGTCGCTGTTTGTGTTACACAGACAGCTTTCCAGCGACCAACGATGCCGGTCCCCTGGTAACCAGAGTAAACATCAGGTTACTAAGCGCAGGGCTGCGCTTAGTAACCCGATGTTTACCCTGGTTACCAGAGTAAATGTAAAAAAAACAAACACTACATACTTACCTTCCGCTGTCTGTCCTCAGGAACTGTGCTTCTCTGCACTGACTGTGAGCGCCAGCCGGAAAGCAGAGCACAGCGGTGACGTCACCGCTGTGCTCTGCTTTCCGGCCGGCGCTCACAGTGCAGAGAAGCACAGCGCCGGAGGACAAACAGCGGAATGTAAGTATGTAGTGTTTGGTTTTTTTACGTTTACGCTGGTAACCAGGGTAAACATCGGGTTACTAGGCGCGGCCCTGCGCTTAGTAACCCGATGTTTACCCTGGTTACCAGTGAAGACATCACTGAATCAGCGTCACACACGCCGATTCAGCGATGTCTGCAGGGAGTCCAGCGACGAAATAAAGTTCTGGACTTTCTGCACCGACCAACGATGGCACAGCAGGATCCTGATCGCTGCTGCCTGTCAAACTCAACGATATCGCTAGCCAGGACGCTGCAACGTCACGGATCGCTAGCGATATCGTTGAGTGTGAAGGTACCTTAATTTCCCCACTATCTGTCTCACTAGAATCAGAGACAGGGGATTTGTGTCTGATCTTCCTATGTTTTTTTACCCTCGTGGAGAGATTTAAAGGTATCCTCCACTTGGGTTTTGATTAACGATTTGAGTTATGTAGCGAACCCGTGAAGCCCTTCACAGAGTGTTTGCTCTATACATAATTTACATAGTCTTTTTTCCCATGTGGTAGGTAGATCTTCTTTACAAAGCGCACAGATTCTGTTTGGATTTCCCTGAGCTTTTCTTGTGACGGGATGTCTGTGCTCACTCTCCGACCGGGCCCATCATGCATTATGGCCGGTACGTCACACCCCCTTGCGCATAGAGAAGCTTTGCGCAGGAAAGGCCGCAAAGCCGTGTGTGCACGCGCGACTACCCCAGCATGCAGTGTACCGGGCACTTCGTCCAGCGCATGTGCATTACCTCATTCCAGAGGTGCCTTGCGCAAGGAGGCTCGCGTTGCCGCCAATCTCCGGCATGATGATACGGCTGCTAGTGCGTTGATTGCCCACGCCATGTACCTACACCTGGAGGGACCCTTCGTGGTGCTTGCAGAGCTCCTGGCCGGCTACTGTGAAGATTCTTTTAGGAGCAGCAGCATCCTTGTTACTGCTCCCTGCGCACCCTAGAGACCAACCGATCCCAGCGGCGGCGCTTCGGGTGTCCATGCCAGCCGAGGCAGGGAACCCCCCCTGCCTGAACCGGTCTGACTGGCCCCGGAATTCCAACGACGATCTGAGGTGAGATTGCTGCAGGTTCCCTATCAAGGACAGGAAACCACAAACTTATGCGGGAGAGAGGTACCGCCTTTTTATCTGTAGGTTTCCTGTCCTTGGTGGGTGGATCCCCTCTCTCCGTGGTGCTGTCGTGGGGGACAGAGAAAACAGGATTTTGGTTGCTTACCGTAAAATCTGTTTCTCAGAGCCTTCATTGGGGGACACAGGAACCATGGGTGTATGCTGCTGCCACTAGGAGGCTGACACTATGCAAATAAAAAAGTTAGCTCCTCCTCTGCAGTGTACACCCCACCGTCAGGAAGTAGGATATTCAGTTAGTGAGAAAGCAGGAGAAGCAACGTGTAAAGGAGAAAGAATAATAATATAATAATAATAATAATCTTCATTTATACAGCGCCAACAAACCCAAGCAGCGCTTTACAGTTTAACAGTTTCAAACACTCAAAGAGCGTTCAAAAAACACAAACGTTAACAGTATCACACAATAAACAAAGTTGTTCAACTTGGGAGAGTGCTGTGTCCCCCAATGAAGGCTCCGAGAAACAGATTTTACGGTAAGCAACCAAAAATCCTGTTTTCACTATCGCCCCTCATATTGGGGGACACAGGAACCATGGGACGTCCCAAAGCAGTCCCTGGGGTGGGAACAGCAGAAAAACTCCATTCAGGTCGGAGGAATCACCACTGCCGCCTGCAAGATCTTTCCGGCTAGGCTGGCAACTGCCGAAGCGCAGGTATGGAGCTTATAACCCTTGGCAAAAGAGTGAACAGAACACCAGGTTGCTGCCTAACAAAGATGTAAGGCGGATGCCCCATTGTGTACCACCTAGGAGGCGCCCACTGCCCGGGGCAGAGTGAGTCTTAATACCAGGAGGAGTCACTCTGTTCTTGACCCGGTGAGCCTCTAGAATGGCAGGTCTGATCCAGAGAACAATCGTAACCTTGTAGGCCGACAGGCCTCTTGGCGTACTGTCTGGAATGACAAAAAGACAGTCCATCTTCCTAAAGAAGGCGGTCCTAGACAAATAGATCCTCACCGCCCTGACAAGGTCTAGCCTGTTCAGCGAATGCCCCAGAGAATCGATCGGAGCAGGACAAAGGTGGGAAAGACAATCTTATTCAAGTAAAAGGAGGACACCACCCTGGGAAGAAAAGGCGACGAAGGCCGTAAAACTACCCTATCCTGGTGAAAAACCAAGAAATGGGGCGACAGGAGAGAGCCACCAACTCCGAGATGCGTGGAGATGGCCACCAGAAAAGCCACCTTGCAGGACAGAACAGACAGTGAGGCTCATGGGGAGGCTCAAGGGGGAAACTCCACTGAGCCTCCAGAACAAGATTGAGATCCCAGGGATCCACGGGAGTGTGGTACGGGAGAGCCGCATGCGCCACTTGAAGAAAAGTTCTGATCTGAGAACGGGACGGATATAAATCTTCGTACCGTGATAGCCAGTAGCTAAGGACCTCTGAAAGGGACTTCAGAAAAAGGATGGAAAGGGTTGCTATCTTACCCTTCAGAGAACTAAGGGCAAGGCCAGCATCAAGTCCCGCCTAGAGAAAACGGCCAAAATGGAAGGTTTCAACAGCAAAGCTGTTAACTTGAGCCACCAAGAAGTCTGCGGCAGATGGGTCCCTGGAACAGAACATCTGACCTGACTGGGGGCCTCCAGTGGGGATCCGCGAGGAGATGGACGATCTCAGCGAACCAGAACCTTCTGGGCCAATCTGGTGCGGTCAGAATGACCGGCACCCCCTCCGCATTGATCTTCAACAGCCTGGGAAGAAAGGGAAGGGAGGAACAGAAAGGGAAGTACAAATAGCGACCCAGGAATGGTTAAAGTATCGGTATCCACAACAAGAGGAAGGAAGACCTCCTGAAGCAGGGACCCCTGTCCTGCCGCAAGGCCTTCACGGCAGAGAAAACACTGCGGCCTAGTTGTCCACGCCGGGGATATGCACTGCGGATAGCGCCGAAACCGTCGCCTCTGCCTAGAGGAGGATCTTGGATACCTCCGCCATTGCCAAGAGACTGATTGTGACGCTCACGCCCTGACTGGTGGGCATGAGCTCGGGGGGTTTGTGACCCCACTGTGCCACAAACCAGACTACCCTGGAAGGGGCGTGACTATGACAGCTGCCTGGGTTTTCACTGGAGCCTCTGATGGTGAGGTCAGGCTTGTGCAGCAGGCAGCTGCCAGGTGCTACTCCAGGGTGATGTCTGGCTGTGGCTGCTGATCCCACTTGGGAGACAGGAACACCAGGATTGGTGCGGGCATCAGGCAGGACTGGCAGAAGAGCACGGCTGAAACTCAGACGAGGAGGCTGGCACGGCTGAGACACAAGGCAGGCAGAGACACGACAGAGAACACAGGGCTGGCAGAGACACGGCAGAGAACACAGGGCTGGCAGGAACACAGGACTGGCAGGGACGGCAGGAAACACAGGACTGGCTAGGACGGCAGGAACGGCAGGAACACTGGATTGGAAGGCACGGCAGAGAACACAGGACTGGTTGATTGTTATGAATTGGTGGTTTAGGAGCAACATGGGACGAGCTCTGAAGGAGGTGGTACCTGTACTGACCGCAGTTCCTAAGCTCAACACAACACTAGAAGTAGCCGTGGGATGTTCCTGTCACTCCCTAGACACCTCGTCACAGCCTGAGAACTAACTACCCCTAAAGATAGAAACAGGAAAGCTATCTTGCCTCAGAGAAAATCCCCAAAGGATAGATAGCCCCCCACAAGTAATGACTGTGAGTGGAGAGGGAAAAGACATACATAGAATGAAACCAGGATGTAGCAAAGGAGGCCAGTCTAGCTAGATAGATAGGACAGGACAGAATACTGTGCGGTCAGTATTAAAAACTACAAAAATCCACACAGAGTTTACAAAAATCTCCACACCTGACTAAAGGTGTGGAGGGTAAATCTGCTTCCCAGAGCTTCCAGCTTAACTGAATAAATCCATACTGACAAGCTGGACAAAACATAGGATGCACAGAACCATTAAGTCCACAGCATGTGGACAGAAAAGAGCAAAGCAAGGACTTATCTTTGCTGAACTGGTCAGGATATCAGGGAAATCCAAGCAGAGATGTGAATCCAACCAGGAACCATTGACAAGTGGCACTGGCTGAAGGGAAGAGCCAGGCAAAAAAGCCGAGCAGAAAGACAATCAGTGGAAGCAGCTGCAGACTGCTAAATCCAAGGAGCAGCCATTCCACTTAAAACCACCGGAGTGAGCCCAAGAGCAGAACTCACAAAAGTGCCACTTACAACCACCGGAGGGAGCCCAAGAGCGGAATTCACAAAAGTTGATGTGGTGTATGAAGGAACAGGTAGGGGCCTGTTCACACTGGAGGTGCAGGTACGGATATATAGTTAGGAGGAACAGGTAGGGACCTATTCACACTGGAAGTGCAGGAACGGATATGAAATATGAAGGAACAGGTAGGGACCTGTTCACACTGGAGGTGCAGGAACGGAAATGTAATATGGAGGAACAGGTAAGGACCTGTTCACACAGGAGGTGCAGATACTGAAATGTAGTAAGAAAGAAGTAAGAGGGAACAGGTTGGGACCTGTTCAGACTGGAAGAGAACTGCAAGGCTGCGAATAGGAGCTGTAGAGCAGCAAGAGATAGCACAGCAATAAAAGCTAAGCAGAGCGGAGCCACAAGGAATGTGGAGAGGAGCTGCAGCAAGAGATACTGCAGAAGCTAAGCAGAGTGGAACCGCAAGGATTGCGGAGAGGAGCTGCAGTAAGAGATTAGTGCAGCAACGGGAGCAGAGCAGAGCAGAGCAGAATGGAGCAGAACCGCAGGAGTGCGGAGCAGCGGTAAAGCCACTAAGATACAGAGCAGGCAGAGCCGCAAGAGTGCGGAGTGTAAGCAGACTGAGAACACAAGGAAAGACACAGCAGGGAAGGAAGCCACAGACAAGGAGATAAGACTAAGTACAGACAAGGCAATGGAAAAAGACAAAAGGACAAAGACACAGGGACCAGGATATTCTGCCTCCTGGAGGGCGGAAAACAAGATCAAGGCAATAGCACAGAGAAAAGCCTCCACAGAGGGAGTAACTCAGAGCAAGGCCTGGCAAACTCAGCAGCTAAACACAAACTGAGCTAACACATTGCACAGGCCCTGTCCACTGGGTGGAGCTGCACTATATACTGGAGGCCTCTTGGTAATTGGTCAGGAACAGATTAGACAGATGCACCTGATTCCTATAAGAACCAGAGAGTTCAGGCGCCGTCCCCCTATGCACACAGCCAGGAAGCATGCATAGAGACAGAATATGCAGCTGGCATGAAACAGAAACCACATCATGGCCTGGAGCAGTGGGTAAGATTGTGTGAGAAATGAGAGGCCATGCCGTGATGCCAGCGGAGTTGTTACACTGATTCCCTCCCTGGCGATTGACATAAGCCACAGCCGAGGCATTGGACGTCTGGATTCTGACTGGCAGACCTCTGAGAAGCCTTTCCCAGTGACTCAGGGATAGAAGAAAGGCCCCTATCTCAAGGGTGTCGATCGGCGGAGAGGACACTTGCTCCGACCAACGCCCCCCTTCAATGACGGATGGCGAGAAAACGCACCCCAGCCGGGAAGGCTGGTGACCGTCGTCACCACCTGCCTTGGGGAGGACCGGACATGGGGAATGAGAGAGGATGACAGCCACAGTTGAGAGGCTATTAGAATCGGATGGAAAGTCGGATTGGAGGGTCCAGAGACAGCACAGACTTGTCCCGAGGAAGGATGGCCTGCTGAAGTGGTCTCAAGTGGAACAGCGCAAAAGAGAACGCTTACGGAGCTGTAACCATGCATCACAGGACCGTCGTAGCTGAACGGAAGGAAGGCAGCCGAGGTCCCTGCAGAGAGCGAACTCCATATGGAGAATTGCCTGCTTCTTGAGAAGAAAAACCCCCGGCGGTGTCGAACAACATGCCTAAGAGGACGAGACGTTGACTCGGAACAAGACAAGACTTTGTTCTGTTGGCCAGCCACCAGAAACGGGACAGGGAGTCGAGGACGATGGTCAGACCCTCCTGGGCCTGAGAGAGGGTCAGAGGCTTGATGAGGACGACTTCAAGGTATGGAATGAGCACTAGGCCCCTGATCCTCAAGGAAAATCAGGACATGGAGCAAGGCATCTTGGATATCCATGGAGCACAGGAATTCCTGTGGATCCATGGAAACCAAAACTGAACAGAGGAACTTCATCCTGAAATGCCGCATGCGGAACCTTCTGTTCGCTAATTTCAGAGACAGAATGGGTCGAACTGTGCCGCTCTTCTTCGGCACTACAAGCAGGTTTGAATAGAAACCTGTGAAGCGTACCTGCTGTGGGACGGAAACAATAACCTCTGAACAAAGAAGGAAGGTAATGGACACAAAGAAACCCGAGATCAGAGGAGGATTTTTAGAGGGCGGGATTCAAAGAAGCGATTCCGGGCCGCGAAGCGAACCCTATCTTGTATCCAGAGGATACCACCTCCCTGATCTAAACGTCGTCCACCAAAGCCAGCCAAACATCCCTGAAAAAGGCAGGAGATGCCGCCCAAACTGGAAGAAACGCTGGGCCGCTAGCACGAGTTATGCCGAGGAATATCTGCCAGGTCTAGGCCTGGTGGACCAACCATGGGAGTTGCGGAAACGCCGGGAAGGGAAAGGCTTAAAGGAAGCCTTTTCTCTAGCCAGACGAGATAGCAGTCTGTGTTAGCTAGAGGAATCTTCCGACGCCGCAAAACAGCGAAAGGACAAAGGGAACTTGTGCCTCCCGTGGCGTCATTAATTTGTTTCAGCATGTAGCCAAAGAGACAGGCCCCCTGGAAGGGGAGGCCGGTAAGTGACTTCTTGAAGACAAGTCGGCCTGCTGTGTGTAGAGCCGAATATTCCGTCGGATGGCCACGATATTGCTGGATGCATGAGCTGCACAAGCCGCGCATCTAGGGAGGCAGATACCAAATATTTCCCTGCATAGGAAATCTGGTCCGTCAGGTCGGCTAGCTACCCCGGAGGAGCTCCAGCCGGGGTGCTCTTACAAGGCTGTTTGGTCTATCTATCTATGGTCCTTGAGACCCAGGTAGAGGCAATGGCCGAGGCACAAAGTAGAAGCAGCCGTTTCAAAGGCTGATTTATCCAGCGGTTCTATAATTGTATCCTTGGAACCCATGCCAAGTTGGTGGACAGTCTGGGAACTGACGAGTCCAGAATTGCACGCTTCCTGCCGAGGAATCAGTCCAGTTAGCGATGAGCTAAGGAGAGAAGGAATATAGGATGCCGAGACGCTTCCCTGTCTGAAAGCATCTGGTATGGCTCGCATTTCCCCTGGCAAGTACCACCACAAATTCAGTGTGTGGGGCAAAGACCTTGGAAGGTGGTTTCACCGTCTAAACGAAAACCGCCTATTCTGCGGGTTCCATAGAGGTATCCATGATGCTTAGGATCTGGTTGATCGCAACAATAAGGTTATCCAAGTCTAAAACTTCCTCTGCAAACATGACCGAGGAAGCCCGTCTCTCTCTCTCTCTCTCGAGAAAGAGAGGAGGATCAGGAAGATGGATCTCACCGGTCCAGACCGGAGGGCAAGATGGAGCGGAAAAGAAAGGTGTCAAACGTCCATGGGGCTGATGGTGGACGTCCTGGTCTCCTCCAACCGAAAGGCTCTGGAGGGCGAGTGGGTGGGGAATGGAGCTGGGACCGAACCTCTAAGCACGCTTGTGTGCTAGGATCATGGTCCTGCTGTCCGATCTATGAGGATACGGGGTGGCAGTACATGCCGTACTCATAGTCCATAATGTGGGATTACAGGTGTGACTGTTCACCCTGTATCCCTCCGAAAAAAAGGAACCTAGTATTTTGCGCTGTATCTCTTGGGGCCTGAGTAGAACAAGGCTGGACGGAGAATCCTGTGACCCACTAGCAATTGTGGACAGGCACGGACACCAAGGTCGTGACATCCTGGTGAGGTCCGCCCCAGACTGAGACAGAAGGAAAGCCCACCCAGGGATGTGGGTCTCGGTCTCACCTGGGGTAGGGACTCCTGGACAGAGAGTTGCTGCAGCTGACAAGAGGAAGCAGGAGGACGGGAACGCTCTCCTTATAGGATTAGGCATGGGAGTAGACCCACTAAATGATGCCCGAAGGTTAGGGGAACAGGAGAGGGGAGTAATAGACTGCATAGCAAAGCTACTCACAGTAATAGTAGAATCCTGTAGATTGCTCCTGGCTGTAGCTGCGACCGGCATCATGGCACAGGTCCAGGGCACCAGCGATGAGACGGCAACCTAAGGAGGATGCAGGGGACCCCGCCGGAGACAGCGTGTGCTGGGGAAAAACGGACCTGGCTGCAGTCTGGATGAACCGCAGATGGTGACCGCTGAAAGGGCGCTGGAACGTGCGCCCTGCTGCGATGTGGCATCAAGCAGCGGCGTTGAAGTCATGGGCCCAGGAGCACCAAGATGGCACCGGTGGGCGGGGAGTAAAGAGATTGTCGGGCGGGAGAAAGCCCGCCCGATGAAAGCGGAAGTGGACGGAGCGCGGCACTGGAAGTAGGCCCAGGCAGAAGCCGGGGCCTAAATTACAGGCCAGCAACCGCCGGAGGAGAGTGCCGCGGCGCCGGAGCAGTGCGCCGAAGTTAGAAAACGGCGTGGCAGCCTGCCAAGACTGTCACGCTGGAGAGGATGGAGCGGCCGCCTTGAAAACCAGCGGCCCCAAAGCAGTGCGCCGCAGGGAGAAACGGCGCGGCAGCCTGACAGGGCTGTCGTGCTGGAGAAGGAAGTGCGGCCACATTAAAACCGCGGCGCCGGAGCAGCGCGCCATAGGAAGAATGGCACGACAGCCTGTCAGGGCTGTCTCACTGGGGAGAGTGGTGCGTCGTAGGAAGCGGCGTGGCAGCCTGTAAAGGCCCCGCGCCGGAATAGAAGGCAGAGGGGCCGCAGACGCCGCATGGGAACAGTAATCCCGGGCTGTGCTGCGCAATCTGGGTGCAAGCGATGACCAGGTAATCTGGGAGCCCCTAGCAAGACCCCCCTTGAAAGATTTGGGATGGGAAATACTCACCTCAACTTCCCACGCCGATACTAACCTGAAGAGGAATGAGAAGTCCAAGCTGATGGACGTCCTCGTCTCCTCCAACCGACAGGCTCTGGTGGGCGAGTGGGTGGGGTACGGAGCCAGAACCGGACTTCTGAGCACGCTTGTGTGCTAGGATCATGGTACTGCTGAGGGATCTATGAGGATACGGGGTGGCAGTACACGCCGTACTCATAGTCCTTATTGTGGGATTACAGGCGTGACTGTTCATCCTGTATCCCTCCGGAAACCTGAAAAGAAACGACGCAGATTGAGGTAGATAAGGGTCTAATGAAAGACCCGTGTCCACCTCCTACTGACACTAAGCTAAACTGAATATCCTACTTCCTGTCGGTGGGGTGTACACTGCAGAGGAGGAGCTAACTTTCTTATTTGCATAGTGTCAGCCTCCTAGTGGCAGCAGCATACACCCATGGTTCCTGTGTCCCCCAATGAGAGGCGATGGAGAAATAAATATTTTTAGTTTACAGCAAATTCATGAATGATTGCTGCAGCGGGGAAGACACTAAAATGATGGGAGTAAAGCCTTACCTCTTCTCCCATAGCCTCTCCTTCCTCTGAAACCACTACTGCCACCTAAAAAGTAGAAAATTGTTAATGTGTGATTCCTTGGAACGCTCTCTGAGAGCAAAAGGACGACTGTGCACTAATGGGACTCTAAAAGCCCTATGGGAATACAGCAGTGGCCATGCATTCGTGCCACCATGCACTCATCTAACAGCCCCATGGGAATAGGAGCAATGGCCATGCCCTCGCACCACCATCTAAGGCTAGGTTCACATTTGCGGTTGAGTCTGCAGCATGTATTACTGGGAGACACACAGACCTCACATCCAGCCTATATTACTGGGAGACACACACAGACCTCACATCCAGCCTATATTACTGGGAGAGACACACAGACCTCACATCCAGCCTATATTACTGGGAGAAGAAACGGATGGCTGGCACGCAACTTAGGGTAGATTGTATGGTGCTGGTGAACGGATTCAGGGATCCCATAAACAGCAAAGTCAATAATCACTGCACTCAGAGCGGATTTTGCTTCAAGTGAAATTTATTAATTTAACAGGTTATAAGCGACAGGTAATTTAACGTTTCGGCCACTCTGTGGCCTTGATCACAATGTCGCTGAAAAAAAATGAAAGAAATGTATACATAAAAATACAATATATACAGCCAGGTAAAAATATATACATACAGTATATACAAAGAAATTGAGCCATGTCATGGAAAAAGTGCATAAGTGAAGCAGACCATGTACTGATCATAGTTAGGTGTTGGAACAAATCACTTTTATCATAGGGTATAGACATGCCGAGAATAGGAAAAAAGGAAAAAAAACCTAAAATAACCATAATGTACACGTAGTTAGATGGAAGAATGTGTGGCAAAAGTACAAAAGAGGACGTACCGTTGCAATAAAGTATTAATCGTATTTGTATAATCCCATCAGGGAGAAGAGAAACATTGTTTAGGTATGTCCTATTAGGGATAACAAAAAACCATGAGGAATCACAAAGAATCGTAAGCACCCCATAATGGGATAGTCTTGTATCCAATAGGTGTCATATGATGTGTTGGAATGGGGAAGAGGAGGGAGAGAAGGAAAAAAAATGGGGGTCGGGAAGGGTGAAAGGTAAAAGCATGATATGGAAAAAACTTACACTAGTGGCCACCTTGGAGAGACATAAATAAATCCTGTGGCTAGGGTATGTTGAATGGTGGTACCACTAAAGGAGATGGTAATATGGAAGAGATTCAGAACATAGTATATATCACTATGAGTGGTGGTAATCAATAAAGTGTAGTAATTACCACGTTGGGATAAACTGTAGCCTTGAGGTAGATATTTATGCTGAAGATAAAGGAAGCTGCAAGGCAAGGTAAGTATAGTGGGAAGTAAAAAAGGAACGGTACTTATCTCAACAGTAGCTGGGCTTACAGCAGGAAAGTCACGCGGTGCCTGAGATCATGGCTGAAAAAGCTGACGTTGGTGGCAAAGTGGGAGGGCTGGCAGGTGTGCGCCCAAGAAGAAGGAGGTAGCGCCAGTCAGCGGAGCTCACTGCCTTATAGCGCATCGGCCGGTCAGGTGACCGGAAGTCCAGATGAACGCCGGCGCATGCGCAGAAGCCCAGCGACGGTGTGTGCGTCTGTGTAATGGGCTAGTATATGCGTAACCATGGCAACATAAGTGGAGGGCGGGCTGACGCGGTGACTTAGTGTATGTGGTAAGAGCAGGGAAGAGGAGGGGCCACTTGCATAGGGAGGCTGCATGGTGAATCGTTGCCGAGAGGAGTGTGGAAAAGGCAGTATGTAGATGATGGGACACAAGGATAGGAAGAGAAGAGTAAACATGGATAGGTGGATGTGGGTGTTGGAAGAGAGGTAAATAATAAAGGATGACTGATGGATACACAGAATGGAACAAGTAAATGATGACATTTAGGGAACATGATATGTAAAGCGTGGACTCAAAGATAAATGGAAATAATTAATCAAACAAATATGCAAAATCACAGGGTAATGCGTAAAAGTACAGAATGAAAAAACGGGATACAGAAGAATAAAAATATTAATACAAAATAATAATAGTAATAAATGAAATAACGAAATTAAAAAATCAAATGGTAAATGAAAAAATACATGGATGAAGTATAGATCAAATAAAGAGAATAAATTAATAGAACTGATTTGCAACAAATGAAATAAATCGAGCATACACGTAGGAGACCAAACCAAATAAACTAAATAAAAGGAGAAAAAAAAGCATAGAACAAAGCATAGGAAAGACGCGGGGAGGGAGGGGGGCAGAATAAGGAGTGGTTCATCTTACCATCTTGGCTACGTACATGGGTTGTGACTCAATTGATCTAGGAGAAAAAATTAGAGTTTTTATTATATTAACCAATCTATATCGCGGTTGAGACCCCTAGGATGAAGAGTGTCAAGAGTACATATCCAATATGTTTTGCGCTGTTTCAACAGCTTAATATGATTCCCACCCCTCCTTGGTCTTGGGACTTTCTCTATTATCTGGAACCTGAGTTGGGCCATGTTATATTTAGCTTCCTTGAAATGGGCAGGAAGGGGTAACCATAATTTGTCACATCTGATAGTAGATTTGTGGCTTGAGATACGGTCCCTAATGGCTTGAGTTGTTTCGCCCACATATAGTAGGCCACAAGGACACTTAATGATGTACACGACAAAATTGCACTCGCATGTATATTAGTCCTTAATGGGATAAGATTTGCCCGTGCGTGGATGGACTACCTCATTGCCCTTGATGACGTTTGAACAACTCATGCAACTGAGGCATGGGAAGGTACCAGTCCTTCTCTGTCCACTGAGGGTTCTGGTAGATGTGGTTCTGACGGATCCAAGATCCGCCTTTACAACAGTGTCACGTATGTTGTTAGGGCGTCTGGTGCACATGAGTGGTGGATTCCTGAAAATCTGGATGTTGGGGTAAGTGTTGTGAATTCTGTGGCTGGATTCACTCCTGTGGTCACAAGTGGTACTGCAGCTTCTGAGCTTACTTCCTCAGGTGTTCTGGTGAGCTCGTTAGCTGTCTCGTTACTTAACTCCGCCTGATGCTGCTATCCTGGCTCCTTGTCAATGTTCCAGTGTTGGATCTGAGCTTCTCCTGATTGTTCCTGTGACCTGCTGCTCTGTATAGCTAAGTGCTTTTTTGCTATTTTGTTGCTTTTTTTCTGTCCAGCTTGTCTTTTGTTTTGCTGGTAGCTCTGAGACGCAAAGGGTGTACCGCCGTGCCGTTAGTTCGGCACGGTGGGTCTTTTTTGCCCCCTTTGCGTGGTTTTTGCTTTAGGGTTTTTTGTAGACTGCAAAGTTCGCTTTACTGTCCTCGCTCTGTCTAAGATTATCGGGCCCCACTTTGCTGAATCTATTTCATCCCTACGTTTTGTCTTTTCATCTTACTCACAGTCATTATATGTGGGGGGCTGCCTTTTCCTTTGGGGTATTTCTCTGGGGGCAAGTCAGGCCTATTTTTCTATCTTCAGGCTAGCTAGTTTCTTAGGCTGTGCCGAGTTGCATAGGTAGTTGTTAGGCGCAATCCACAGCCGCTTTTAGTTGTGTTTAGGATAGGATCAGGTGTGCAGTCTACAGAGTTTCCACGTCTCAGAGCTCGTTCTTTTGTTTTTGGGTATTTGTCAGATCACTGTGTGCGCTCTGATCGCTAGGCACACTGTGTCTCTGGATTGCCTTCATAACACCTTTCATTAGCACACATAACAGTACAAGGAGCCAAATTAATGATTCTCAATAGAGGGAAAGAAAAAGTTCTGACACCATTTTTTTTTCTCTGCTCTGTGTTCATTTTTTTTTTTCCCCTAGACATTTGGGTGATTCTGGACACAGGTGTGGACATGGATATTCAGGGTCTGTGTTCTTCAATGGATAATCTTGTTATAAATGTACAAAAGATTCAAGATACTATTGATCAGAAATCTATGTTAGAACCAAGAATTCCTATTCCTGATTTGTTTTTTGGAGATAGAACTAAGTTTCTAAGTTTCAAAAATAATTGTAAGCTATTTCTGGCCTTGAAACCTCATTCTTCTGGTAATCCTATTCAACAGGTTTTGATTATTATTTCTTTTTTGCACGGCGACCCTCAAGACTGGGCATTTTCTCTTGCGCCAGGAGACCCTGCATTGAGTAGTGTCGATGCGTTTTTCCTGGCGCTCGGATTACTGTACGATGAGCCTAATTTAGTGGATCAGGCTGAGAAAAATTTGCTGGCTTTGTGCCAGGGTCAGGATGATATAGAAGTATATTGTCAGAAATTTAGGAAATGGTCAGTACTCACTCAGTGGAATGAATCTGCGCTGGCAGCTTTGTTCAGAAAGGGTCTCTCTGAGGCTCTTAAGGATGTCATGGTGGGATTTCCTATGCCTGCTGGTTTGAATGAGTCTTTGTCTTTGGCCATTCAGATCGGTCGACGCTTGCGCGAGCGTAAATCTGTGCACCATTTGGCGGTATTGCCTGAGGTTAAACCTGAGCCTATGCAGTGCGATAGGACTATGACCAGAGTTGAACGGCAGGAATACAGACGTCTGAATGGGCTGTGTTTCTACTGTGGTGATTCCACTCATGCTATTTCTGATTGTCCTAAGCGCACTAAGCGGTCCGCTAGGTCTGCCGTCATTGGTACTGTACAGTCCAAATTCCTTCTGTCCATTACCTTGATATGCTCTTTGTCGTCGTTTTCTGTCATGGCGTTTGTGGATTCAGGCGCTGGCCTGAATCTGATGGATTTGGATTATGCTAAACGTTGTGGGTTTTTCTTGGAGCCTTTGCGGTGTCCTATTCCATTGAGAGGAATTGATGCTACACCTTTGGCCAAGAATAAACCTCAGTACTGGGCCCAGCTGACCATGTGCATGGCTCCTGCACATCAGGAAGTTATTCGCTTTCTGGTGTTGCATAATCTGCATGATGTGGTCGTGTTGGGGTTGCCATGGCTACAAACCCATAATCCAGTATTGGATTGGAATTCCATGTCGGTATCCAGCTGGGGTTGTCAGGGGGTACATGGTGATGTTCCATTTTTGTCGATTTCGTCATCCACCCCTTCTGAGGTCCCAGAGTTCTTGTCTGATTATCAGGATGTATTTGAAGAGCCCAAGTCCGATGCCCTACCTCCGCATAGGGATTGTGATTGTGCTATCAATTTGATTCCTGGTAGTAAATTCCCTAAAGGTCGATTATTTAATTTATCCGTGCCCGAACACGCCGCTATGCGCAGTTATGTGAAGGAATCCCTGGAGAAGGGACATATTCGCCCATCGTCATCACCACTGGGAGCAGGGTTCTTCTTTGTAGCCAAGAAGGATGGTTCGCTGAGACCGTGTATTGATTACCGCCTTCTTAATAAGATCACTGTTAAATTTCAGTATCCCTTGCCATTGTTATCTGACTTGTTTGCTCGGATTAAGGGGGCTAGTTGGTTCACTAAGATAGATCTTCGTGGTGCGTATAATCTGGTGAGAATCAGGCAAGGAGATGAATGGAAAACTGCATTCAATACGCCCGAGGGTCATTTTGAGTATCTAGTGATGCCGTTCGGACTTGCCAATGCTCCATCTGTGTTTCAGTCTTTTATGCATGACATCTTCCGTGAGTATCTGGATAAATTCCTGATTGTTTACTTGGATGACATTTTGATCTTCTCAGATGATTGGGAGTCTCATGTGAAGCAGGTCAGAATGGTTTTCCAGGTCCTGCGTGCTAATTCTTTGTTTGTGAAGGGATCAAAGTGTCTCTTCGGTGTGCAGAAAGTTTCATTTTTGGGGTTCATCTTTTCCCCTTCTACTATCGAGATGGATCCAGTTAAGGTCCAAGCCATCCAGGATTGGATTCAGCCGACATCTCTGAAAAGTCTGCAAAAGTTCCTGGGCTTTGCTAATTTTTATCGTCGCTTCATCTGTAATTTTTCTAGCATTGCCAAACCATTGACCGATTTGACCAAGAAGGGTGCTGATTTGGTTAATTGGTCTTCTGCTGCTGTGGAAGCTTTTCAGGAGTTGAAGCGTCGTTTTTGTTCTGCCCCTGTGTTGTGTCAGCCAGATGTTTCTCTTCCGTTCCAGGTCGAGGTTGATGCTTCTGAGATTGGAGCAGGGGCGGTTTTGTCACAGAGAGATTCTGATTGCTCAGTGATGAAACCATGTGCTTTCTTTTCCAGGAAGTTTTCGCCCGCTGAGCGTAATTATGATGTGGGCAACCAAGAGTTGCTCGCCATGAAGTGGGCATTCGAGGAGTGGAGTCATTGGCTTGAAGGAGCTAAGCATCGCGTGGTGGTATTGACTGATCATAAGAACTTGACTTATCTCGAGTCTGCCAAGCGCTTGAATCCTAGACAGGCCCGTTGGTCGTTATTTTTTGCCCGCTTCGACTTTGTGATTTCGTACCTTCCGGGCTCTAAAAATGTGAAGGCGGATGCTCTGTCTAGGAGTTTTGTGCCCGACTCTCCGGGTTTATCTGAGCCAGCGGGTATCCTCAAGGAAGGAGTCATTGTGTCTGCCATCTCCCCTGATTTGCGGCGGGTGCTGCAAAAATTTCAGGCGAATAAACCTGATCGTTGTCCAGCGGAGAAACTGTTCGTCCCTGATAGGTGGACTAATAAACTTATCTCTGAACTTCATTGTTCGGTATTGGCTGGTCATCCTGGAATCTTTGGTACCAGAGAGTTAGTGGCTAGATCCTTCTGGTGGCCATCTTTGTCACGGGATGTACGTACTTTTGTGCAGTCCTGTGGGATTTGTGCTAGGGCTAAGCCCTGCTGTTCTCGTGCCGGTGGGTTGCTTTTGCCCTTGCCGGTCCCAAAGAGGCCTTGGACACATATTTCGATGGATTTCATTTCTGACCTTCCCGTTTCTCAAAAGATGTCAGTCATTTGGGTGGTCTGTGATCGCTTTTCTAAAATGGTCCAGCTGGTGCCCTTGGCTAAATTGCCTTCCTCCTCTGATTTGGTACCTTTGTTCTTTCAGCATGTGGTTCGGTTGCATGGCATTCCTGAGAATATTGTTTCTGACAGAGGTTCACAGTTTGTTTCAAGGTTTTGGCGAGCCTTTTGTGGTAGGATGGGCATTGACCTATCCTTTTCCTCGGCTTTCCATCCTCAGACTAATGGCCAGACCGAACGAACCAATCAGACCTTGGAAACATATCTGAGATGTTTTGTTTCTGCAGACCAGGATGATTGGGTGTCCTTTTTGCCGTTGGCTGAGTTCGCCCTTAATAATCGGGCCAGCTCGGCTACCTTGGTTTCTCCATTTTTTTGCAATTCTGGGTTCCATCCTCGTTTCTCTTCAGGACAGGTTGAGTCTTCGGACTGTCCTGGTGTGGATTCTGTGGTGGACAGGTTGCAGCAGATCTGGACTCAGGTAGTGGACAATTTGACCTTGTCCCAGGAGAAGGCTCAACTTTTCGCTAATCGCAGACGCCGTGTGGGTCCCCGACTTCGTGTTGGGGATCTGGTTTGGTTATCTTCTCGTCATATTCCTATGAAGGTTTCCTCTCCTAAATTTAAACCTCGTTTTATTGGTCCGTATAGGATTTCTGAGGTTCTCAATCCTGTGTCTTTTCGTCTGACCCTCCCAGACTCCTTTTCCATACATAATGTATTCCATAGGTCGTTGTTGCGGAGATACGTGGCACCTATGGTTCCATCTGTTGAGCCTCCTGCCCCGGTTTTGGTGGAGGGGGAATTGGAGTATATTGTGGAGAAGATTTTGGATTCTCGTGTCTCTAGACGGAAACTCCAGTATCTGGTTAAATGGAAGGGTTATGCTCAGGAAGATAATTCCTGGGTTTTTGCCTCTGATGTTCATGCTCCCGATCTTGTTCGTGCCTTTCATGTGGCTCATCCTGGTCGGCCTGGGGGCTCTGGTGAGGGTTCGGTGACCCCTCCTCAAGGGGGGGGGTACTGTTGTGAATTCTGTGGCTGGATTCACTCCTGTGGTCACAAGTGGTACTGCAGCTTCTGAGCTTACTTCCTCAGGTGTTCTGGTGAGCTCGTTAGCTGTCTCGTTACTTAACTCCGCCTGATGCTGCTATCCTGGCTCCTTGTCAATGTTCCAGTGTTGGATCTGAGCTTCTCCTGATTGTTCCTGTGACCTGCTGCTCTGTATAGCTAAGTGCTTTTTTGCTATTTTGTTGCTTTTTTTCTGTCCAGCTTGTCTTTTGTTTTGCTGGTAGCTCTGAGACGCAAAGGGTGTACCGCCGTGCCGTTAGTTCGGCACGGTGGGTCTTTTTTGCCCCCTTTGCGTGGTTTTTGCTTTAGGGTTTTTTGTAGACTGCAAAGTTCGCTTTACTGTCCTCGCCCTGTCTAAGATTATCGGGCCCCACTTTGCTGAATCTATTTCATCCCTACGTTTTGTCTTTTCATCTTACTCACAGTCATTATATGTGGGGGGCTGCCTTTTCCTTTGGGGTATTTCTCTGGGGGCAAGTCAGGCCTATTTTTCTATCTTCAGGCTAGCTAGTTTCTTAGGCTGTGCCGAGTTGCATAGGTAGTTGTTAGGCGCAATCCACAGCCGCTTTTAGTTGTGTTTAGGATAGGATCAGGTGTGCAGTCTACAGAGTTTCCACGTCTCAGAGCTCGTTCTTTTGTTTTTGGGTATTTGTCAGATCACTGTGTGCGCTCTGATTGCTAGGCACACTGTGTCTCTGGATTGCCTTCATAACACCTTTCATTAGCACACATAACAGGTAAGCTTTGTTCAGGAGTGGCCAATGTTTGCGGATTATGTTGTGAGCCCTCAGCACACAGACGTCACATCCAGTCTATATTACTGGGAGAGACGTACAGGCCTCACATCCAGCCTATATTACTGGGAGAGACATACAGGCCTCACATCCAGCCTATATTACTGGGAAAGACATGGAGCATTACCTGATCTTCCAAATCCTCTGCTGCCAAAATCATTGTCTCCTAAAACCAAGAATCACACAGCTGCTCCTCAGTGGGGAGGTATTATAGGGCAGCCATATTATACATCCCAATAACAGAACTGCGCTGCCCCTCAGTGGGGAGATACTATTATAATTGACAAATGCTTGAGAAGAACGATGGCAAAAAACGTGCTGGGGTTGGACAACTTGTCTTTTTGCTACTTTTGATTCTCCACACCAATTATCTATCGTCTCCATATTTACTGATTCAGTTTTTGTTTATTTTGACCACCAGGCAATTATTGTATTTCTATTAGGCAGTTTTTAATACTGCAATTTGTACAGTCAGTATTATATTGTTGCCTTATTTGTGCATAATGTAAAAATACTTATATTTACTCATTTATTTCATGTGTTTATATTTCTGTGGTCAATTAACTTTTTATAATCAAAAATTAAATATTTTTAGTTTACAGAAAGTTCATGAATGATTGCTGCAGCAGGGAAGACACTAAAATGAGGGGAGTAAGGCCTTACCTCTTCTCCCATGGCCTCTCCAGCCTCTGATACCTAAAAAGTAGAAAATTGTTAATGTGGAATTCCTTGGAACGCTCTCTGAGAGCTAAAGGACGACTGTGCGCTAATGGGACTCTAAAAGCCCTATGAGAATACAGCAGTGGCCATGCACTCGTGCCACTATGCACTCATCTAACAGCCCCATGGGAATAAGAGCAGTGGCCATGCCCTCGCGCCACCATCTAAGGCTAGGTTCACATTTGCGGTATAGTCCGCAGCCTATATTACTGGGAGAGACACAGACCTCACATCCAGCCTATATTACTGGGAGCCACACACAGACCTCACATCCAGCCTATATTACAGGGAGAGACATAAAGGCCTCACATCCAGCCTATATTACTGGGAGAGACACAGACCTCACATCTAGCCTATATTACTGGGAGCCACACACAGACCTCACATCCAGCCTATATTACTCGGAGAGACACACAGGCCTCACATCCAGCCTATATTACTCGGAGAGACACACAGACCTCACATCTAGCCTATATTACTGGGAAAGACACACAGGCCTCACATCCAGCCTATATTACTGGGAAAGACATGGAGCATTACCTGATCTTCCAAATCCTCTGCTGCCAAATCATTGTCTCCTAAAACCAAGAATCATACAAAAGTGTTACAGTGCAGTCATTAAATCATTAAAGAAGCACTCCTTCCATTTAAGTTTTTATTCGCTTAATATATTGCAATCATATTATATAGCACTGACGGCAGCTCCTCAGTGGGGAGGTATTATAGGGCAGCCATATTATACATCCCAATAATAGAACTGCGCTGCCCCTCAGTGGGGAGATACAATTATAATTGACAAATGCTTGAGAAGAACGATGGCAAAAAACGTGCTGGGGTTGGACGACTTGTCTTTTTGAACTTTTGATTTTCCACACCGATTATCTATCGTCTCCATATTTACGGATTCAGTTTTTGTTTATTTTGACCACCAGGCAATTATTGTATTTCTATTAGGCAGTTTTTAATACTGCAATTTGTACAGTCAAAAAATAATTTTCATAGTCCTATTTCAGACAGGCTGAAGACACTTCAAATATCAGTGACAACCATATTCCCAGGTGAAGGCAATAGCTACCCAGGAAAAACGAAGTGCAGAGGAAAAAAGTGTAATTAAAATTAAGTTTATTAACATATAATAAAAAACATATTAGTTACATCTACTGTGTAAAGGGAAGGGAAGACAGGGGGAATATATGCCACCAGACAAACACTGGGGAGACGAACCTATTCTGGCCCCTGTATAATTAGAGCCCCAAATGATAATGTAAATGTACATCCAGTACATGCAGACAAAGAGCACAGTATGGCACAGAGATGATCTCCACACTAAGGATATGGGTGCTATATGACCATAGACGGGTAACACTCCAAGCAAAACAACACATGAGAGTCCTAAGTTTAAATCCAGTGGAGCAGAAAATGCTAACAGACTGGAAGGTGGATTCACAGTGAAGGAATGTAAAAGGAAAAGTTCCTATTAGGGAATAAGTGATAGCAAGGAGATCTAAACGGCTGGTCACACAATTGTTTACCTGTATGGAGGTGCACAGCAGTGCAGGGGCACAGATGGCGAGCAGTAGGCACGGATCCCCGGGCGCCCGACAAGCGCTGTTTCGCCTTAGCTTCTTCTATTGGGGGCGAGGACGGGGATGGGGGTCCTCGCCCCCAATAGAAGAAGCTAAGGCGAAACAGCGCTTGTCGGGCGCCCGGGGATCCGTGCCTACTGCTCGCCATCTGTGCCCCTGCACTGCTGTGCACCTCCATACAGGTAAACAATTGTGTGACCAGCCGTTTAGATCTCCTTGCTATCACTTATTCCCTAATAGGAACTTTTCCTTTTACATTCCTTCACTGTGAATCCACCTTCCAGTCTGTTAGCATTTTCTGCTCCACTGGATTTAAACTTAGGACTCTCATGTGTTGTTTTGCTTGGAGTGTTACCCGTCTATGGTCATATAGCACCCATATCCTTAGTGTGGAGATCATCTCTGTGCCATACTGTGCTCTTTGTCTGCATGTACTGGATGTACATTTACATTATCATTTGGGGCTCTAATTATACAGGGGCCAGAATAGGTTCGTCTCCCCAGTGTTTGTCTGGTGGCATATATTCCCCCTGTCTTCCCTTCCCTTTACACAGTAGATGTAACTAATATGTTTTTTATTATATGTTAATAAACTTAATTTTAATTACACTTTTTTCCTCTGCACTTCGTTTTTCCTGGGTAGCTATTGCCTTCACCTGGGAATATGGTTGTCAATTTGTACAGTCAGTATGACATCGTTGCCTTATTTGTGCATAATGTAAAAATACTTATATTTCCTCATTTATTTCATGTGTGTTTATATTTCTGTGGTTATAATCAAAAATTAAATATTTTTAGTTTACAGCAAGTTCATGAATAATTGCTGCAATGGGGAAGACACTAAAATGAGGGGAGTAAGGCCTTACCGCTTCTCCCATAGCCTCTCCTGCCTCTGAAACCTAAAAAGTAGAAAATTGTTAAATAGGAATTCCTTGGAAATCTCTTGGAACGTTCTCTGAGAGCAAAAGGATGACTGTGCGCTAATGGGACTCTAAAAGCCCTATGGGAATATAGCAGTGGCCATGCCCTCGTGCCGCCATGCACTCATCTAACAGCACCATGGGAAAAGGAGCAGTGGCCATGCACTCGCGCCACCATCTAAGTCTAGGTTCACATTTGCGGTAGAGTCCGCAGCCTGCATTACTGGGAGACACACAGACCTCACATCCAGCCTATATTACTAGGAGACACACAGGCCTCACATCCAGCCTATATTACAGGGAGAGACACACAGATCTCACATCCAGCCTATATTACTGGGGGAGACACACAGGCCTCACATCCAGCCTATATTACTGGGAGAGACACACCGACCTCACATCCAGCCTATATTACTGGGGGAGACACACAGGCCTCACATCCAGCCTATATTACTGGGAGAGACACACAGACCTCACATCCAGCCTATATTACTGGGAGAGACACACAGACCTCACATCCAGCCTATATTACTGGGAGACACACAGATCTCACATCCAGCCTATATTACTGGGAGAGACACAGACCTCACATCCAGCCTATATTACTGGGAGAGACACACAGATCTCACATCCAGCCTATATTACTGGGAGAGACAAAGACCTCACATCTAGCCTATATTACTGGGAGAGACACAGATCTCACATCCAGCCTATATTACTGGGAGAGACACAGACCTCACATCCAGCCTATATTACTGGGTGACACACACAGGCCTCACATCGAGCCTATATTACTGGGAGAGACACAGACCTCACATCCAGCCTATATTACTGGAAGACACACACAGGCCTCACATCCAGCCTATATTACTGGGAGAGACACAGACCTCACATCCAGCCTATATTACTGGGAGAGACACACAGATCTCACATCCAGCCTATATTACTGGGAGAGACAAAGACCTCACATCTAGCCTATATTACTGGGAGAGACACAGATCTCACATCCAGCCTATATTACTGGGAGAGACACAGACCTCACATCCAGCCTATATTACTGGGAGACACACACAGGCCTCACATCCAGCCTATATTACTGGGAGACACAGACCTCACATCCAGCCTATATTACTGTGAGAGACACAGACCTCACATCCAGCCTATATTACTGGGAGACACACAGAGCTCACATCCAGCCTATATTACTGGGAGACACACACAGACCTCACATCCAGCCTATATTACTGGGAGACACACACAGGCCTCACATCCAGCCTATATTACTGGGAGACACAGACCTCACATCCAGCCTATATTACTGGGAGAGACACAGACCTCACATCCAGCCTATATTACTGGGAGACACACAGGCCTCACATCCAGCCTATATTACTGGGAGAGACACAAACCTCACATCCAGCCTATATTACTGGGAGACACACAGACCTCACGTCTAGCCTATATTACTGGGAGAGACACACAGACCTCACATCCAGCGTATATTACTGGGAGAGACACACAGACCTCACATCCAGCCTATATTACCGGGAGACGCACACAGACCTCAAATTCAGCCTATATTACTGGGAGAGACACACAGACCTCACATCCAGTCTATATTACTGGGAGAGACACACAGACCTCACATCCAGCCTATATTACTGGGAGAGACACACAGACCTCACATTCAGCCTATATTACTGGGAGAGACACACGGACCTCACATCCAGCCTATATTACTGGGAGAGACACAGAGCTCACATCCAGCCTATATTACTGGGAGAGACACCGACCTCACATCCAGCCTTTATTACTCGGAGAGACACACAGGCCTCACATACAGCCTATATTCCCGGAGGAAACACACAGACCTCACATCCAGCCTATATTACTGGGAGAGACACACAGACCTCACATCCAGCCTATATTACTGGGAGAGACACACAGACTTCACATCCAGCCTATATTACTGGGAGAGACACACAGACCTCACATCTAGCCTATATTACTGGGAAAGACACACAGACCTCACATCCAGCCGATATTACTGGGAGAGACACACAGACCTCACATTCAGCCTATATTACTGGGAGAGACATACAGGCCTCACGTCCAGTCTATATTACTGGAAAAGACACACAGGCCTCACATACAGCCTATATTACCGGGAAAGACATGGAGCATTACCTGATCTTCCAAATCCTCTGCTGCCAAAATCTTTGTCTCCTAAAACCAAGAATCACACAAAAGTATTACAGTGCAGTCATTAACGAAGCACTCCTTCCATCTAAGTTTTTATTCGCTTAATATATTGCAATCATATTATATAGCACTGACGGCTGCTCCTCAGTGGTGAGGCATTATAGGGCAGCCATATTATACATCCCAATAACAGAACTGCGCTGCCCCTCAGTGGGGAGATACTATTATAATTGACAAATGCTTGAGAAGAATGACTTGTCTTTTTGCTACTTTAAAAAAAAAAAAAATCTTTATTTTTATATAGCGCTAACATATTCCGCAGCGCGTTACAGGTTGCACACATTATCATCACTGTCCCCATTGGGGCTCACAATCTAAATTCCCTATCAGTATGTCTTTGGAATGTGGTAGGAAACCCACGCAAACACGGAGAACATATAAACTCTTTGCAGATATTGTCCTTGGTGGGGTTTGAACCCAGGACTCCAGCGCTGCAAGGTTGCTGTGCTAACCACTGCGCCCCCGTGCTGCCCCGATTTTCCACACCAATTATCTATCGTCTCCATATTTACTGATTCAGTTTTTGTTTATTTTGACCACCAGGCAATTATTGCATTTCTATTAGGCATTTTTTAATACTGTAATTTGTACAGTCAGTATTACATTGTTGCCTTATTTGTGCATAATGTAAAAATACTTATATTTCCTCATTTATTTCATGTGTGTTTATATTTCTGTGGTCAATTACGGTAATTTTTTAAAATAAAAAAATAAATATTTTTAGTTTACAGCAAATTCATGAATGATTGCTGCAGCAGGGAAGACAATAAAATGAGGGGAGTGAGGCCTTACCTCTTCTCCCATAGCCTCTGCTGCCTCTGAAACCACTACTGCCACCTAAAAAGTAGAAAATTGTTAATGTGGAATTCCTTGGAAATCTCTCTGAGATCAAAAGGACGACTGTGCGCTAATGGGACTCTAAAAGCCCTATGGGAATACAGCAGTGGCCATGCACTCGCGCCACCATCTAAGGCTAGGTTCACATTTGCGGTAGAGTCCGCAGCCTGTATTACTGGGAGACACACAGACCTCACATCCATCCTATATTACTGGGAGACACACAGACCTCACATCCAGCCTATATTACAGGGAGACACACAGACCTCACATCCAGCCTATATTACTGGGAGAGACACAGACCTCACATTCAGCCTATATTACTGGGAGAGACATACAGGCCTCACGTCCAGTCTATATTACTGGAAAAGACACACAGGCCTCACATACAGCCTATATTACCGGGAAAGACATGGAGCATTACCTGATCTTCCAAATCCTCTGCTGCCAAAATCATTGTCTCCTAAAACCAAGAATCACACAAAAGTATTACAGTGCAGTCATTAAGTCATTAACGAAGCACTCCTTCCATCTAAGTTTTTATTCGCTTAATATATTGCAATCATATTATATAGCACTGACGGCTGCTCCTCAGTGGGGAGGTATTATAGGGCAGCCATATTATACATCCCAATAATAGAACTGGGCTGCCCCTCAGTGGGGAGATACTATTATAATTGACAAATGCTTGAGAAGAACGACTTGTCTTTTTGCTACTTTAAAAAAAAAAAAAAGAAATGTTTATTTTTATATAGCGCTAACATATTCCGCAGTGCTTTACAGGTTGCACACATTATCATCACTGTCCCTATTGGGGCTCACAATCTAAATTCCCTATCAGTATGTCTTTGGAATGTGGGAGGAAACCCACGCAAACACGGAGAGAACATATAAACTCTTTGCAGATATTGTCCTTGGTGGGGTTTGAACCCAGGACTCCAGCGCTGCAAGGTTGTTGTGCTAACCACTGCTCCCCCGTGGTGCCCCGATTTTCCACACCAATTACGGTATCTATCGTCTCCATATTTACTGATTCAGTTTTTGTTTATTTTGACCACCAGGCAATTATTGTATTTCTATTAGGCATTTTTTAATACTGTAATTTGTACAGTCAGTATTACATTGTTGCCTTATTTGTGCATAATGTAAAAATACTTATATTTCCTCATTTATTTCATGTGTGTTTATATTTCTGTGGTCAATTAATTTTTTAAGATCAAAAAATAAATATTTTTAGTTTACAGCAAGTTCATGAATGATTGCTGCAGCGGGGAAGACAATAAAATGAGGGGAGTGAGGCCTTACCTCTTCTTCCATGGACTCTCCAGCCTCTGAAACCACTACTGCCACCTAAAAAGTAGAAAATTGTTAATGTGGAATTCCTTGGAAATCTCTCTGAGATCAAAAGGACGACTGTGCGCTAATAGGACTCTAAAAGCCCTATGGGAATACAGCAGTGGCCATGCACTCGTGCCACCATGCACTCATCTAACAGCACCATGGGAATAGGAGCACTGGCCATGCCCTCGCGCCACCATCTAAGGCTAGGTTCACATTTGCGGTACAGTCCGCAGCCTATATTACTGGGAGAGACACAGACCTCACATCCAGCCTATATTACTGGGAGACACACAGACCTCACATCCAGCCTTTATTACTGGGAGACACACACAGGCCTCACATCCAGCCTATATGACTGTGAGAGACACACAGACCTCACATCCACCCTTTATTACTGGGAGAGACACACAGGCCTCACATCCAGCCTTTATTACTGGGAGACACACACAGACCTCACATCCAGCCTATATTACTGGGAGACACACAGGCCTCACATCCAGTCTATATTAGTGGGAGAGACAGACCTCACATCCAGTCTATATTACTGGGAGAGACACACAGACCTCACATCCAGCCTATATTACTGGGAGAGACACAGACCTCACATCCAGCCTATATTACTGGGAGACACACAGAGCTCACATCCAGCCTATATTACTGGGAGACACACACAGACCTCACAACCATCCTTTATTACTGGGAGACACACAGGCCTCACATCCAGCCTATATTACTGGGAGACACACAGGCCTCACATCCAGCCTATATTACTGGGAGAGACACACAGACCTCACATTCAGCCTATATTACTGGGAGACACAGGCCTCACATCCAGCCTATATTATTGAGAGACATAGACCTCACATCCAGCCTATATTACTGGGAGACACACAGACCTCACATCCAGTCTATATTACTGGGAGAGACACAGGCCTCACATCCAGCCTATATTACTGGGAAAGACACACAGAGCTCACATCCATCCTATATTACTGGGAGACACACACAGACCTCACATCCATCCTTTATTACTGGGAGACACACAGACCTCACATCCAGCCTATATTACTGGGAGACACACACAGACCTCACATCCATCCTTTATTACTGGGAGACACACAGACCTCACATCCAGCCTATATTACTGGGTGACACACAGAGCTCACATCCATCCTATATTACTGGGAGACACACACAGACCTCACATCCATCCTTTATTACTGGGAGACACACAGGCCTCACATCCAGCCTATATTACTGGGAGAGACACAGGCCTCACATCCAGCCTATATTACTGGGTGACACACAGAGCTCGCATCCATCCTATATTACTGGGAGACACACACAGACCTCACATTCATCCTTTATAACTGGGAGACACACAGGCCTCACATCCAGCCTATATTACTGGGAGAGACACAGACCTCACATCCAGCCTATATTACTGGGAGAGACACAGACCTCACATCCAGCCTATATTACTGGGAGAGACACACAGAGCTCACATCCAGCCTATATTACTTGGAGAGACACACAGATCTCACATCCAGCCTATATTACTGGGAGACACACACAGCTCACATCCAGCCTATATTACTGGGAGACACACAGACCTCACATCCAGCCTATATTACTGGGAGAGACACACAGGCCTCACATCCAGCCTTTATTACTGGGAGACACACACAGGCCTCACATCCAGCCTATATTACTGGGAGAGACACACATAGCTCATATCCAGCCTTTATTACTGGGAGACACACACAGGCCTCACATCCAGCCTATATTACTGGGAGAGACACACAGACCTCACATCCAGCCTTTATTACTGGGAGAGACACACAGGCCTCACATACAGCCTTTATTACTGGGAGACACACACAGGCCTCACATCCAGCCTATATTACTGGGAGAGACACACAGACCTCACATCTAGCCTATATTACTGGGAGAGACACACAGACCTCACATCTAGCCTATATTACTGGGAAAGACACACAGACCTCACATCCAGCCGATATTACTGGGAGAGACACACAGGCCTCACATCCAGCCTATATTACTGGGAGAGACACACATAGCTCATATCCAGCCTTTATTACTGGGAGACACACACAGGCCTCACATCCAGCCTATATTACTGGGAGAGACACACAGACCTCACATCCAGCCTTTATTACTGGGAGAGACACACAGGCCTCACATACAGCCTTTATTACTGGGAGAGACACACAGGCCTCACATACAGCCTTTATTACTGGGAGACACACACAGGCCTCACATCCAGCCTATATTACTGGGAAAGACATGGAGCATTACCTGATCTTACAAATCCTCTGCTGCCAAAATCATTGTCTTCTAAAACCAAGAATCATACAAAAGTGTTACAGTGCAGTCATTAAGTCATTAACCCCTTTCTGACATTGGACGTAATATTCCGTCCATGTGGGGTGGGCCTTAATTCCCAAGGACGGAATATTACGTCCAGCGCGATCGGCCGCGCTCACGGGGGGCTTATCGCAGCTGTCATCCGGCACTATGTGCCAGGAGCGGTCACAGACCGCCCCCGGCACATTAACCCCCGGCACACCGCGATCAAAGATGATCGCGATGTGCCGGCGGTGCAGGGAAGCATCGCGCAGGGAGGGGGCTCCCTGCGGGCTTCCCTGAGACCCCCGCAGCAACGTGATGTGATCGCGTTGCTCCGGGGGTCTCCTACCTCCCTCCCTACAGTAAGTCCCGGATCCAAAATGGCTGCGGATCCGGGTCCTGCAGGGAGGGAGGTGGCTTACCAAGTGCCTGCTCAGAGCAGGCACTTGGTAACGCTGCACTGCTCTCAGACAGATCGGTGATCTGTCAGAGTGCTGTGCAAACTGGCAGATCACCGATCTGTATTGTCCCCCCCTGGGACAAAGTTAAAAAGTAAAAAAAAAAATTTCCAAGTGTGTAAAAAAAAATAAAAAAAATAATCCTAAATAATGAAAAAAAAAAAAATATTATTCCCATAAATACATTTCTTTATCTAAATAATAAAAAAAAAACAATAAAAGTACACATATTTAGTATCGCCGCGTCCGTAACGACCCGACCTACAAAGCTGTCCCACTAGTTAACCCCTTCAGTAAACACCGTAAGAAAAAAAAAAAATAAACGAGGCAAAAAACAACGCTTTATTATCGTACCGCCAAACAAGAAGTGGAATAACACGCGATCAAAAAGACGGATATAAATAACCATGGTACCTCTGAAAGAGTCATCTTGTCCCGCAAAAAATGAGCCGCCATACAGCAACATCAGCAAAAAAATAAAAAGGTTATAGTCCTGAGAATAAAGCGATGCAAAAATAATTATTTTTTTCTATAAAATAGTTTTTATCGTATAAAAGCGCCAAAACATAAAAAAAAATGATATAAATGAGGTGTCGCTGTAATCGTACCGACCCGAAGAATAAAACTGCTTTATCAATTTTACCAAACGCGGAACGGTATAAACGCCTCCCCCAAAAGAAATTCATGAATAGCTGGTTTTTGGTCATTCTGCCTCACAAAAATCGGAATAAAAAGCGATCAAAAAATGTCACGTGCCCGAACATGTTACCAATAAAAACGTCAACTCGTCCCGCAAAAAACAAGACCTCACATGACTCTGTGGACTCAAATATGGAAAAATTATAGCTCTCAAAATGTGGTAACGCAAAAAATATTTTTTGCAATAAAAAGCGTCTTTCAGTGTGTGACGGCTGCCAATCATAAAAATCCGCTAAAAAACCCGCTATAAAAGTAAATGAAAAAATGTATTTATTTCCATTTTCCCATTAGGGTTAGGGCTAGGGTTAGAGCTAGGGTTAGGGCTAGGGTTAGGGTTGGGGCTAGGGTTAGGGTTGGGGCTAGGGTTAGGGTTGGGGCTAAAGTTAGGGTTTGGATTACATTTGCGGTTGGGATTAGGATTAGGGGTGTGTCTGGGTTAGAGGTGTGGTCAGGGTTACCGTTGGGATTAGGGTTAGGGGTGTGTTTGGATTAGGGTTTCAGTTATAATTGGGGGGTTTCCACTGTTTAGGCACATCAGGGGGATGTCCAAACGCGACATGGCGACCGATATCAATTCCATCCAATTCTGCATTGAAAAAGTAAAACAGTGCTCCTTCCCTTCCGAGCTCTCCCGTGTGCCCAAACAGGGGTTTACCCCAACATATGTGGTATCAGCGTACTCAGGACAAATTGGACAACAACTTTTGGGGTCCAATTTTTCCTGTTACCCTTGGGAAAATACAAAACTGGGGGCTAAAAAATAATTTTTGTGGGAAAAAAAGAGATTTTTTATTTTTACGGCTCTGCGTTATAAACTGTAGTGAAACACTTGGGGGCTCAAAGTTCTCACAACACATCTAGATAAGTTCGTGGGGGGGTCTAGTTTCCAATATGGGGTCACTTGTGGGGGGTTTCTACTGTTTAGGTATATTAGGGGCTCTGCAAACGCAATGTGACGCCTGCAGACCATTCCATCTAAGTCTGCATTCCAAATGGCGCTCCTTCCCTTCCGAGCTCTCCCATGCGCCAAAACGCTGGTTCCCCCCCACATATGGGGTATCAACGCACTCAGGACGAATTGGACAACAACTTTTGTGGTCCAATTTGTCCTTTTACCCTCGAGAAAATACAAAACTGGGGGCTAAAAAATAATTTTGAGGGGAAATTTTTTTTTTAATTTTCACGGTTCTGCGTTATAAACTGTAGTGAAATACTTGGGGGCTCAAAGTTCTCACAACACATCTAGATAAGTTCCTTGGGGGGTCTAGTTTCCAATATGGGGTCACTTGTGGGGGGTTTCTACTGTTTAGGTACATTAGGGGCTCTGCAAACACAATGTGACGCCTGCAGACCATTCCATCTATGTCTGTATTCCAAATGGCGCTCCTTCCCTTCCGAGCCCTCCCATGCGCCCAAACGCTGGTTCTCCCCCACATATAGGGTATCAGCGCACTCAGGACAAATTGCACAACAACTTTTGGGGTCCAATTTCTCCTGTTACCCTCAGGAAAATACAAAACTGGGGGCTAAAAAATTATTTTTGTGGGAAAAAATTTTTGTTTTATTTTTACAGCTCTGCATTATAAACTTCTGTGAAGCTCTTATTGGGTCAAAGTGCTCACCACACATCTAGATAAGTTCCTTAGGGGGTCTACTTTTCAAAATGGTGTCACTTGTGGGGGGTTAAAATGTTTAGGCACATCAGGGGCTCTCCAAACGCAACATGGCGTCCCATCTCAATTCCTGTCAATTTTGCATTGAAAGGTCAAACGGCGCTCCTTCCCTTCCGAGCTCTCCCATGTGCCCAAACAATGGTTTACCCCCACATATGGGGTATCAGAGTACTCAGGACAAATTGTGCCACAACTTTTGTGGTCCAATTTCTTCTCTTACCATTGGGAAAATAAAAAATTGGGGGCGAAAAGATAATTTTTGTGAAAAAAAAATGATTTTTTATTTTTACGGTTCTGCATTATAAACTTCTGTGAAGCAATTGGTGGGTCAAAGTGTTCACCACACCTCTAGATAAGTTCCTTAGGGGGTCTACTTTCCAAAATGGTGTCACTTGTGGGGGGTTTCAATGTTTAGGCACATCAGTGGCTCTCCAAACGCAACATGGCGTCCCATCTCAATTCCTGTCAATTTTGCATTGAAAGGTCAAACGGCGCTCCTTCCCTTCCGAGCTCTCCAATGCGCCCAAACAATGGTTTACCCCCACATATGGGGTATCAGCGTACTCAGGACAAATTGTACAACAAGGTTTGGGGTCCATTTTCTCCTGTAACCCTTGGTAAAATAAAACAAATTGGAGCTGAAGTAAATTTTTGTGAAAAAAAGTTAAATGTTAATTTTTATTTAAACATTCCAAAAATTCCTGTGAAGCACCTGAAGGGTTAATAAACTTCTTGAATGTGGTTTTGAGAACCTTGAGGGGTGCAGTTTTTAGAATGGTGTCACACTTGGGTATTTTCTATCATATAGACCCCTCAAAATGACTTCAAATGAGATGTGGTCTGTTGTGAATTCTGTGGCTGAATTCACTCCTGTGGTCACAAGTGGTACTGCAGCTTCTGAGCTTCCTCCCTCAGGTGTTCTGGTGAGCTCGTTGGCTGCTTTGTTATTTAACTCCGCCTGATTCTGTCTTCCTTGCTCCTTGTCAATGTTCCAGTGTTGGATCTGAGCTCCTGGATCTTTCCTGTGGCCTGCTGCTCTGCTTAGATAAGTGCTTCTTTGCTTTTGTTGCTACTTTTTCTGTCCAGCTTTTCAATTCGTTTTGCTGGAAGCTCTGAGACGCAAAGGGTGTACCGCCGTGCCGTTAGTTCGGCACGGTGGGTCTTTTTGCCCCCTTTGCGTGGTTTTTGCTTTAGGGTTTTTTGTAGACTGCAAAGTTCTCTTTGCTATCCTCGCTCTATCTAGAATATCGGGCCTCACTTTGCTGAATCTATTTCATCCCTACGTTTGTCTTTTCATCTTGCTAACAGTCATTATATGTGGGGGGCTGCCTTTTCCTTTGGGGTATTTCTCTGAGGCAAGTCAGGCTTGTTTTTCTATCTTCAGGCTAGTCAGCTCCTCAGGCTGTGCCGAGTTGCATAGGTAGTGTCAGGCGCAATCCACAGCTGCCTTTAGTTGTGTTTAGGATAGGTTCAGGTATTGCGGTCTACAGAGATTCCACGTCTCAGAGCTTGTTCTATTGTTTTTGGGTTTTGTCAGATCACTGTATGTGCTCTGATTTCTGGCACACTGTGTCACTGGATTGCCTTCATAACAGTACAAGGAGCCAAACTAATGATTCTCAATAGAGGGAAAAAAGAAGTTCTGACATCATTTTTTTTCCTCAGCTCTGTGTTCATTTTTTTTTCCCCTAGACATTTGGGTGTTTCAGGACACAGGTGTGGACATGGATATTCAGAGTCTGTGCTCTTCAATGGATAATCTCGTTATAAATGTACAAAAGATTCAAGATACTATAGATCAGAAATCTATGCTAGAACCAAGAATTCCTATTCCTGATTTGTTTTTTGGTGATAGAACTAAGTTTCTTAATTTCAAAAATAATTGTAAGCTATTTCTGGCCTTGAAACCTCATTCTTCTGGTAATCCTGCTCAACAGGTTTTGATTATTATTTCTTTTTTGCGCGGCGACCCTCAGGACTGGGCATTTTCTCTTGCGCCAGGAGACCCTGCATTGAGTAATGTCAATGCGTTTTTCCTGGCGCTCGGATTACTTTACGATGAGCCTAATTCAGTGGATCAGGCTGAAAAGAATTTGCTGGCTTTGTGCCAGGGTCAGGGTGATATAGAAGTATATTGTCAGAAATTTAGGAAGTGGTCAGTACTCACTCAGTGGAATGAATCTGCGCTGGCAGCTTTGTTCAGAAAGGGTCTCTCTGAGGCTCTTAGGGATGTCATGGTGGGTTTTCCTCTACCTGCTGGTTTGAATGAGTCTATGTCTTTGGCCATTCAGATCGGTCGACGCTTGCGCGAGCGTAAATCTGTGCACCATTTGGCGGTATTGTCTGAGATTAAACCTGAGCCTATGCAGTGCGATAGGACTATGACCAGAGTTGAACGGCAAGAACACAGACGTCTGAATGGTCTGTGTTTCTACTGTGGTGATTCCACTCATGCTATCTCTGATTGTCCTAAGCGCACTAAGCGGTTCGATAGGTCTGCCGTCATTGGTACTGTACAATCCAAATTCCTTCTGTCCATTACCTTGATATGCTCTTTGAAATCGTATTCTGTCATGGCATTTGTGGATTCAGGCGCTGCCCTGAATCTGATGGATTTGGATTATGCTAAACGTTGTGGGTTTTTCTTGGAGCCTTTGCGGTGTCCTATTCCCTTGAGAGGAATTGATGCTACACCTTTGGCCAAGAATAAGCCTCAATACTGGACCCAGCTGACCATGTGCATGGCTCCTGCACATCAGGAAGTTATTCGCTTTCTGGTGCTACATAATCTGCATGATGTGGTCGTGTTGGGGTTGCCATGGCTGCAAACCCATAATCCAGTTTTGGATTGGAAATCCATGTCTGTGTCCAGCTGGGGTTGTCAGGGGGTACATGGTGATGTTCCATTTTTGTCAATTTCGGCATCCACTCCTTCTGAGGTCCCAGAGTTCTTGTCTGATTATCAGGATGTATTTGAAGAGTCCAAGTCCGATGCCCTACCTCCGCATAGGGATTGTGATTGTGCTGTCGATTTGATTCCTGGTAGTAAATTCCCAAAAGGTCGATTATTTAATTTATCCGTGCCTGAACACGCCGCTATGCGCAGTTATGTGAAGGAATCCCTGGAGAAGGGACATATTCGCCCATCATCATCACCACTGGGAGCAGGGTTCTTTTTTGTAGCCAAGAAGGATGGTTCGCTGAGACCATGTATTGATTACCGCCTTCTTAATAAGATCACTGTTAAATTTCAGTATCCCTTGCCATTGTTATCTGACTTGTTTGCTCGGATTAAGGGGGCTAGTTGGTTCACTAAGATAGATCTTCGTGGTGCGTATAATCTGGTGAGAATCAGGCAAGGAGATGAATGGAAAACTGCATTTAATACGCCCGAGGGTCATTTTGAGTATCTAGTGATGCCGTTCGGACTTGCCAATGCTCCATCTGTGTTTCAGTCTTTTATGCATGACATCTTCCGTGAGTATCTGGATAAATTTCTGATTGTTTACTTGGATGACATTTTGATCTTCTCAGATGATTGGGACTCTCATGTGAAGCAGGTCAGAATGGTTTTCCAGGTCCTGCGTGCTAATTCTTTGTTTGTGAAGGGATCAAAGTGTCTCTTCGGTGTGCAGAAAGTTTCATTTTTGGGGTTCATCTTTTCCCCTTCTACTATCGAGATGGATCCGGTTAAGGTCCAAGCCATCCAGGATTGGACTCAGCCGACATCTCTGAAAAGTCTGCAAAAATTCCTGGGCTTTGCTAATTTTTATCGTCGCTTCATCTGTAATTTTTCTAGCATTGCCAAACCATTGACAGATTTGACCAAGAAGGGTGCTGATTTGGTTAATTGGTCTTCTGCTGCTGTGGAAGCTTTTCAGGAGTTGAAGCGTCGTTTTTGTTCTGCCCCTGTGTTGTGTCAACCAGATGTTTCTCTTCCGTTCCAGGTCGAGGTTGATGCTTCTGAGATTGGAGCAGGGGCGGTTTTGTCACAGAGAGGTTCTGGTTGCTCAGTGTTGAAACCATGTGCTTTCTTTTCCAGGAAGTTTTCGGCTGCTGAGCGTAATTATGATGTGGGCAACCGAGAGTTGCTGGCCATGAAGTGGGCATTCGAGGAATGGCGTCATTGGCTTGAAGGAGCTAAACATCGCGTGGTGGTATTGACTGATCATAAGAACCTTACTTATCTCGAGTCTGCCAGGCGCTTGAATCCTAGACAGGCCCGTTGGTCGTTATTTTTTGCCCGCTTCGATTTTGTGATTTCGTACCTTCCGGGCTCTAAAAATGTGAAGGCGGATGCTCTGTCTAGGAGTTTTGTGCCCGACTCTCCGGGTTCATCTGAGCCGGCGAGTATCCTCAAGGAAGGAGTCATTGTGTCTGCCATCTCCCCTGATTTGCGACGAGTGTTGCAAAAATTTCAGGCGAATAACCCTGATCGCTGTCCGGCGGAGAAACTCTTCGTCCCTGATAGGTGGACTAGTAAAGTTATCTCTGAACTTCATTGTTCGGTGTTGGCTGGTCATCCTGGAATCTTTGGTACCAGAGAGTTAGTGGCTAGATCCTTCTGGTGGCCATCTCTGTCGCGGGATGTACGTACTTTTGTGCAGTCCTGTGGGATTTGTGCTAGGGCTAAGCCCTGCTGTTCACGTGCTAGTGGGTTGCTTTTGCCCTTGCCGGTCCCAAAGAGGCCTTGGACACATATTTCGATGGATTTCATTTCTGACCTTCCCGTTTCTCAAAAGATGTCAGTCATTTGGGTGGTCTGTGATCGCTTTTCTAAAATGGTCCATCTGGTGCCCTTGGTTAAATTGCCTTCCTCCTTTGATTTGGTGCCTTTGTTCTTCCAGCATGTGGTTCGTTTGCATGGCATTCCTGAGAATATTGTTTCTGACAGAGGTTCCCAGTTTGTTTCGAGGTTTTGGCGAGCCTTTTGTGGTAGGATGGGCATTGACCTGTCTTTTTCTTCGGCTTTCCATCCTCAGACTAATGGCCAGACCGAACAAACCAATCAGACCTTGGAAACATATCTGAGATGTTTTGTTTCTGCTGACCAGGATGATTGGGTGTCCTTTTTGCCGTTGGCTGAGTTCGCCCTTAATAATCGGGCCAGCTCGGCTACCTTGGTCTCTCCATTTTTCTGCAATTCTGGGTTCCATCCCCGTTTCTCTTCAGGACAGGTTGAGTCTTCGGACTGTCCTGGTGTGGATTCTGTGGAGGACAGGTTGCAGCAGATCTGGACTCAGGTAGTGGACAATTTGACCTTGTCCCAGGAGAAGGCTAAACTTTTCGCTAATCGCAGGCGCCGTGTGGGTCCCCGACTTCGTGTTGGGGATCTGGTTTGGTTATCTTCTCGTCATATTCCTATGAAGGTTTCCTCTCCTAAATTTAAACCTCGTTTTATTGGTCCGTATAGGATTTCTGAGGTTCTCAATCCTGTGTCTTTTCGTCTGACCCTCCCAGACTCCTTTTCCATACATAATGTATTCCATAGGTCGTTGTTGCGGAGATACGTGGCACCTATGGTTCCATCTGTTGAGCCTCCTGCCCCGGTTTTGGTGGAGGGGGAATTGGAGTATATTGTGGAGAAAATTTTGGATTCTCGTGTTTCTAGACGGAAACTCCAGTATCTGGTTAAATGGAAGGGTTATGCTCAGGAAGATAATTCCTGGGTTTTTGTCTGTGATGTCCATGCTCCAGATCTTGTTCGTGCCTTTCATGTGGCTCATCCTGGTCGGCCTGGGGGCTCTGGTGAGGGTTCGGTGACCCCTCCTCAAGGGGGGGGTACTGTTGTGAATTCTGTGGCTGAATTCACTCCTTTGGCACAAGTGGTACTGCAGCTTCTGAGCTTCCTCCCTCAGGTGTTCTGGTGAGCTTGTTGGCTGCTTTGTTATTTAACTCCGCCTGATTCTGTCTTCCTTGCTCCTTGTCAATGTTCCAGTGTTGGATCTGAGCTCCTGGATCTTTCCTGTGGCCTGCTGCTCTGCTTAGATAAGTGCTTCTTTGCTTTTGTTGCTACTTTTTCTGTCCAGCTTTTCAATTCGTTTTGCTGGAAGCTCTGAGACGCAAAGGGTGTACCGCCGTGCCGTTAGTTCGGCACGGTGGGTCTTTTTGCCCCCTTTGCGTGGTTTTTGCTTTAGGGTTTTTTGTAGACTGCAAAGTTCTCTTTGCTATTCTCGCTCTATCTAGAATATCGGGCCTCACTTTGCTGAATCTATTTCATCCCTACGTTTGTCTTTTCATCTTGCTAACAGTCATTATATGTGGGGGGCTGCCTTTTCCTTTGGGGTATTTCTCTGAGGCAAGTCAGGCTTGTTTTTCTATCTTCAGGCTAGTCAGCTCCTCAGGCTGTGCCGAGTTGCATAGGTAGTGTCAGGCGCAATCCACAGCTGCCTTTAGTTGTGTTTAGGATAGGTTCAGGTATTGCGGTCTACAGAGATTCCACGTCTCAGAGCTTGTTCTATTGTTTTTGGGTTTTGTCAGATCACTGTATGTGCTCTGATTTCTGGCACACTGTGTCACTGGATTGCCTTCATAACAGTGGTCCCTAAAATAAAATGGTGTTGTAAAAATGAGAAATTGCTGGTCAACTTTTAACCCTTATCACAACCTAACAAAAAAAAAATTTTGGTTCCAAAATTGTGCTGATGTAAAGTAGACATGTGGGAAATGTTACTTATTAAGTATTTTGTGTGACATATCTCTGTGATTTAATTGCATAAAAATTCAAAGTTGGAAAATTGCGAAATTTTCAAAATTTTCGCCAAATTTCCATTTTTTTCACAAATAAACGCAGGTAATATCAAAATTTTTTTTACCACTATCATGAAGTACAATATGTCACGAGAAAACAATGTCAGAATCACCGGGATCCGTTGAAGCGTTCCAGAGTTATAACCTCATAAAGGGATAGTGGTCAGAATTGTAAAAATTGGCCCGGTCCATAACGTGCAAACCACCCTTGGGGGTAAAGGGGTTAAAGAAGCACTCCTTCCATCTAAGTTTTTATTCGCTTAATATATTGCAATCATATTATATAGCACTGATGGCAGCTCCTCAGTGGGGAGGTATTATAGGGCAGCCATATTATACATCCCAATAACAGAACTGCGCTGCCCCTCAGTGGGGAGATACTATTATAATTGACAAATGCTTGATAAGAACGATGGCAAAAAACGTGCTGGGGTTGGACGACTTGTCTTTTTGCTACTTTTGATTTTCCACACCAATTATCTATCGTCTCCATATTTATGGATTCAGTTTTTGTTTATTTTGACCACCAGGCAATTATTGTATTTCTATTAGGCAGTTTTTAATACTGCAATTTGTACAGTCAGTATTACATCGTTGCCTTATTTGTGCATAATGTAAAAATACTTACCGTATATTTCCTCATTTATTTCATGCGTGTTTATATTTCTGTGGTCAATTCATTTTTTATAATAAAAAATTAAATATTTTTAGTTTACAGCAAGTTCATGAATGATTGCTGCAACAGGGAAGAAACTAAAATGAGGGGAGTAAGGCCTTACCTCTTCTCCCATGGCCTCTCCAGCCTCTGATACCTAAAAAGTAGAAAATTGTTAATGTTGAATTCCTTGGGACGCTCTCTGAGAGCAAAAGGACGACTGTGCGCTATTGGGACTCTAAAAGTCCTATGGGAATACAGCAGGGGCCATGCACTCGTGCCACCATGCACTCATCTAACAGCCCCATGGGAAAAGGAGCAATGGCCATGCCCTCGCGCCACCATCTAAGGCTAGGTTCACATTTGCGGTAGAGTCCGCAGCCTATATTACTGGGTGACACACAGACCTCACATCCAGCCTATATTACTGGGTGACACACAGACCTCACATCCAGCCTATATTACTGGGAGAGACACACAGACCTCACATCCAGCCTATATTACTGGGAGACACACAGGCCTCACTGTTGTGAATTCTGCTTTTGGGCTCCCTCCGGTGGTTGTAGATGGTAATGCAGTTGTCCCTGGGCTGCAGTCTTGGACAGGTGTATCTGCTAATTGCAATTCTGACTGCGCTATTTAGCTTTGCAGGACTCATTAGTCCATGCCAGTAGTCAATGTTTCTTTGGAAGTGTTGGATCTCTGCCTGGCCTCTCCTGCTTAGCTGCCAATTCAGCAAAGATAAGTGTTTGTTTCTTTTTCTGAGGCACACATGCAGTGTGCTTATTTTCAATGCTGATCTTTTGTTTCTATTTGTCCAGCTTAGACTGTGTCAGTTGTTTTTCTCAGTCTGGTTGGATTCTCTGGAGTTGCAGATATACTCTCCACATCTTTAGTTAGGTGGTGGTGTTTTGTATTTTCTGCTGTGGATATTTTTGTAGTATTTTTTATGCTGACCGCTTAGTATCCTGTCCTGTCCTTTTCTATTTAGCTAGAAGTGGCCTCCTTTGCTATAGCCTGTTTTCTGCCTGCGTGTGTCTTTTACTCTCCTACTCACAGTCATTATTTCTGGGGGGCTGCCTATCCTTTGGGGGTTTTCTCTGAGGCAAGATAGTTTTCCTATTTCCATCTTTAGGGGTATTTAGTCCTCCGGCTGTGTCGAGGTGTCTAGGTTTTGTTAGGCACACCCCACGGCTACTTCTAGTTGCGCTGATAAGATCAGGGTTTGCGGTCAGTATAGTTACCACCTACTCCAGTGAAGGTTTTCATGCTGCTCCAAGGCCACCTAATCATAACACCTCACATCCAGCCTATATTACTGGAAAAGACACACAGGCCTCACATCCAGCCTATATTACTGGAAAAGACACACAGGCCTCACATCCAGCCTATATTACTGGAAAACAGACAGACCTCACATCCAGCCTACATTACTGGAAGACACACATACCTCACATCCAGCCTATATTACTGGGAGAGACACACAGACCTCACATCCAGCCTACATTACTGGGAGACATACAGGCCTCACATCCAGCCTATATTACTGGGAGACGCACACAGACCTCACATCCAGCCTATATTACTGGAAAAGACACACAGGCCTCACATCCAGCCTATATTACTGGGAGACACACAGGCCTCACATCCAGCCTATATTACTGGGAGACACACAGACCTCACATCCAGCCTATATTACCGGGAAAGGCGTTGGGAATTGGAGCAATGAAGAGACCAAAGAACGGAACGTCACTGGGTCCTGTCTGGGCACAAACCACTTGACTTGGCAGGTCGGCCAATTCTATAATTACATTATATAATTATTATAAATCACCATTTTTACTCACAGTAAATTAATACAATCCACTATTTTTTGGTGCATTCATTGGTTTTACCACAAAACTTAACCCAGTTGAAGTTGCCTCTGTCATTTTTCTCATCTAAACACAACATTGTGGTCTGAAGTTCGGGCCTACAGTCAAGACACCTGAGAAGCAGCTCGAAAGATGGCATGCAGCGAAAATGGACGGATAGACAGGTGAGGGTTAGTTTTTTGTTTAAAACCTTTTGCGGTAACTCGAGTTTTGTTGAACTTGTGATAACTTGATTGGGAGAGATGACTGACCACAATGAGGCCTCGGAGGTCACCGTACACTGCACAGTCACGTGAGCAGGGACTTCTGAGGCCTCGTTGTTGTCAGGGGTGGGGCTCACACCAGCAGAAGGAAGGAGGGGATCACTGGTGGGCAATGAGTTCGACTGGACATGAACATAGAGGTGTATTCATGTTATTTACATCTGGAGCATCATAAGGGATATTCAATTCACGGAGAATAACTCAGCTGAAAATGAAACTACCCAGTGAAATCCACGCAATTTGGCAAATTCTAATTTTGTCAGATGCGCTCATCTCTAGTTATCTATCCTGCGACTAGACGATAACGTCTTGATTGGACAGTCCCTTTATAACTGCATTATTAAATCCCTGTGTGAATTCAGCTTACAGAACAGATTTGGTATTTACCTTTTTGCCGACCAAAACCTCTTCCAGACGATTCGTAGTTTTGATTGAAGTTATCGTCTAAAATAGAAAATGAGAAAAACAAATACGATAAGTGCGTGCAAGTGAAGCAATATTAAATACTCAAAATATTACCGTAATTGCCAATATTAAAATGTTTGTAGGTAGTAGAGGAGAGCATTAATGTCTACATTAACAAAAAAAACTATCATTAAAAGAATAAAAATTTTTTCCCTTAAATGGTTTGCATCCTGTGGTTTGAGTCCTTCCTTTTATCCTGCATTGGTGACTACATACCTGGTCCCATAGAGAATGAATGGAGAGGAGGTATGCACTCTCTCCTCCCTTGATCAGCGTAGACCTTTATAATCGGGAGGCTCTCTCCTTAACCCATACCGAGGGTGAACCGGCAGGTTCAGTGTTAGAAAGCTGAATGGCCACCATACTGAAAACACAGCTCTCAACCAGTGTGGCTAGTTATCCCTCATAGCATTGTCAGCAGCGGATGAAAGCAGCTCCCGGGACTAATAAAATTCATTTTCACTGAGGTGCAGCGTCCATGCACCATTCGATATCCAGCATAATAGCATTACTTGACTTGACAGCTTCCTTTAAATAAAAATTTGGCTCCTCAGCAGACTACATCGGCTTACTGGCATAATCCCCTACCTTTGCAGCCTGCAATGAGAGCGCACCCAATTGTTGTATGAAACAGTTATGAAGCATCTTTACCAATGCCAACAACCACCTGGTACGCTGACCACCTCTGAAAGAATCAGACCAACTAGCTTCTCCGCATCAACAAGGCAATTCGCAGCAAAGATACAAGCGGCCTTGAGCAACTTCATAGTCGTCTCCTTTCCTCCCACTATGTATTTGCCATCTCACTTCCCCATCTTCTGAGGCTTAACCACCACCAGAATCGGACCACCATTCAGACTGAAGCGAACCTGGACTGTCACAACCTCGTCTCTCCCTGGTGGACCCTCATCTTCCAGTTATCCATGACCATGACTTGTGCTCGAGTGCCACTTCTCTCCGAGATACCATGGCTAGACTTTCAATCCTTGGACAAGTCTGCCCTTTTGGGCGAGGTTGGTGTTCGTGCCCTGTTTTCACCGCCACTTGGGATGCCAAGGGTGTTACTGACATCAGCACCTCGGCATCTTTTCTGGGGCTCTTACAACTGTGCTATTGAATCTCACAGAGCAGATTTTCCACCAGATAATTACCTCTGCTTTGTCTCATGGCTGTTCACGCTTCAATCAACATTGTGTTGATCTGTTGTGTTCTTGGCTGCAGTCCTTCCTTTTCAGGGCTTTCGCCTGTGTCACCAAGATGGATAAAGATCATTTCAGATGCCTGAAGAGAACTCTGCTTCCACAGCCTGGTCCAATCGCCAAGCTGTCCGAGTCATTGTCTTCACCAGTTCTCTTCCATCTGCCAAGAGTGGACTCCGCATCTCAAAAGATGAAAAGACCTTCCAACAAACCCGGTCTGATTTGCTTTTTGGGTGCAAAGATGGAAACGTATTCCAGGTTCCAGAGGCAATAAGTTTTCCCTCAGCATTACAAAAACACTCCCCCATCCAGGAAGATTTTCAGGTGAGCTGTTATCTTAATTTCTGGTACACGTGGACTTCACCATAGAGACACTTCATCAGAGTTTGCCTCCTCCAGATATTTTACTGGATTCTATGATCTAGTCCTTCTGGTCTTCCATTTCCAACACATCTCGCTTAATCAGTCTCTTGGTGGTGTGAACATGTCTCTATGGGCTTGTTCACTGTGCGCGCAGCTCATGTGTTCTGGTTTTACATAATTGTTTTCTTGTGTCCACAAGACTGGGGAGGCCTCCACCCCTCTTTTTTTGAGCTGTGCGCACAGGAGCCGTTCTGTCCAGCGTGTCCACATGGACATTCCTTTTCTGAATCCTGCTCATACAGGTATTGTACATATGACCAGATTTTAAATACATCACATAGGGATTACATACATTAGTTAACACATGAGCCCCTGTGTCAAGCCCTTCACTGGCTTCCTATCGCCCAGAGACTCCAGTTCAAAACCCTCACACTGACATACAAAGCCATCCACAACCTGTCTCCTCCATACATCTGTGACATGGTCTCCCGGTACCTACCTACACGCGACCTCCGGTCCTCCCAAGACCTCCTTCTCTACTCCCCTCTCATCTCTTCTTCCCATAACCGCATCCAAGACTTCTCCCGTGCTTCCCCCATACTCTGGAACTCTCTACCCCAACACATCAGACTTGCGCCTACCATAGAAACCTTCAAAAAGAACCTGAAGACTCATCTCTTCCGACAAGCCTACAGCCTGCAGTGATCCTCAACCTACTGAACAGCCGCACAGCCAGCTCTTCCCTCTCCTAGTGTATCCTCACCCACCCCCTGCAGACTGTGAGCCCTCGCGGGCAGGGTCCTCCCTCCTTATGTACTCGTGTGCCTTGTTATCTGCTCATGTTTAATGTATTTGTCTATATTTGCCCCGTATTCACATGTAAAGCGCCATGGAATAAATGGCGCTATAAAAATGTATAATAATAATAATAATAATAATAATTAGTTAGGACTGCTCTGATATGGGTATACCTTGACGTTTGGTAGAGCGGCTTAATTTACATTTTTTGCCAAAAACGTATCAACCAAATACCCAGTTTTTTCCATCTTTTTACTAGCACTTGCTGTCCACTGTGATTTTTTTGCAACAGAGTGTTTTTGGTTTTACTGTGCTTTTTTGTGTTTCCAGCTTCAAGTAGTATCTGCTGGTGGAGTCCTTCCTTTATTGCCATTTTTTTCCTTTTCATTGGCAGATACGATGCAGATGCCAGTCATCTGGGTGGGAAGCTTCACAAAGCCCTCAACATCTTGGAGATCAGGGCCATTCATCTGTTTTTTTTCCATTAGTAGGAGCGCTGTTAGGTCTACCCGTCCGGATCCAGTCCAACAATGCCACCACTGTGGCCTAATATCAACCAGAATGTAACACTCATTTATCCATAGCAGACATTTTTTGGATTCTTGCTATTACAGAATAAAGAATTTAATGCAATTTCAGCAGTGCATATACCCGCTGTGGACTACTGGGCGGGAGATTTTCAAAACCACAAAAGGCACCTGGACATTTTCCTCCAGACTGGTCTCCGGTGGGGCACTCCAGACATTGACCTGATGCTAGTCAGACAGAACGAAATGTCTCAAAAAGATCTAGTCGGAAAGTGTTCCCCAGTCATCCTCGTGGTTCTGGACGAACCCAGAAGATCTTGAATGCAGAAGTAATAAATTTTCTCGAAGACACTCCATGTAGACTGCTGGATTATCCAGACCTGGTTCCCCAGGGTCACCCCTTCCATCCATAATCACGGTCCTTCACTATCGACATGGCTATTGAATGCAGAGTTCTTAATTCTTCTGTTTTCTCTGGTCAGGTTGTTCTATGATTCAGGCAGTTACCCACACTCCCATCATCCTACTTCGAAGACCATTTTCATAGTCGCATTTTCAATTTTTCCATTACACCCTTCTCTTTCCCGGGTCTTCTTGTCCCAGTTGGGTCTCAAGTCCAGCTTGTTTCTTAATTCCTTCAAGAGACCATATTCTTCCCAGTCTACTGCTTTTCAGAAGAATCTGTCTTCTGGGTCTCTAAAGGTACCTTCACACTGAACAACTTAACAACGATAACGATAGCGATCCGTGACGTTGCAGCGTCCTGGATAGCGATATCGTTGTGTTTGACAAGCAGCAGCGATCTGGATCCTGCTGTGACATCGTTGGTCGGAGCAGAAAGGCCAGAACTTTATTTCGTCGCTGGATCACCCGCTGACATCGCTGAATCGGCGTGTGTGACGCCGATTCAGCGATGTCTTCACTGGTAACCAGGATAAACATCGGGTTACTAAGCGCAGGGCCGCGCTTAGTAACCTGATATTTACCCTGGTTACCAGTGTAAATGTAAAAAAAAACAAACACTACATACTTACATTCCGGTGTCTGTCGCGTCCCCCGGCGTTCTGCTTCCCTGCACTGTGTCAGCGCCGGCTGGCCGTAAAGCAGAGGACAGCGGTGACGTCACCGCTCTGCTTTACGGCCGGCGCTTACATTTACATTTTACAGGTAGCTGCTGCATTTGCGGAAAAAAACGCAGCATGTGCACAAAAATTGCAGAATACTATAAAAATGACAGGATGCTTATGTAAGCTTTTTTTTAGAGTTTTTATTTCAGCGGAAAAAGGCCGAAAAAAAACGTGAAAAAACCTGAACGTGTGCACATAGCCTTATTGTTACTGATCTGGAGTCCATATGACTCATTGCATTTTTTTAAGAAGGTGAAATGCATCGGAGTCTATTTTTTATGGTGTTTGGGTTAGTTTTCGATTTTCATAAATTGATATTTTAGTGACGCGATAACTTTACTGTTTTATTCTAAATTCTTTATTTTTGGAAAACGACCAATTCAGTTTTTTTTTTTAACTTTTTTACTCTGCTGGGTCTTAAACCTGTGCTTGTTTGTAGTGTATATTGCATTATTCTAGTACAGCCGTATGTAGTGAAAATCTCCAATGAAGACAGCTAAGCTGACATGCTGACAGGAGCATGCAGCGACAGTAGGTGCTGACTGTAGGACACAGCAAGCACCCGTACTGTTAGCAGCAAACACAGCTTTTGAGCCTTGATCCATCCATCTGCAACTCACAAGGGACTTACATGAGCATTTAATGTCAAAGTGGTCGAACAACTGTTTAGTATGATGTGTGAAAGTGCAAAGGCAGCAAATCACCGTCCCAGTAAAAGTGTGGAGATTAGGCAAGAGACAAAGGAAAAGTGCGCTGCCCAAAGCAATCAATCACGGTGATCTAGATTCTCTTTTTAAGAATACATGATCTTGAATCAGGGCTGCACAGTTGTGCAATGCTGAGATTGCAGGGACACATTGTGACATTAGATGTAATGATTTTCTAAAGTCCTGCATGTTTCCAAATATGTTGGACTTTCTGTCGCTGGTCACAAGAGACACTTGTAATAGACTTCAAAAGAAATATGTGAAAACTTGTCTATTGTACTTGAATAATCAGAGCTCAGTCATTAGACTAGCTGCGACTTTTCCGACACCCATGTTGTTTGACAAGGGTCAGCATGGAGCCCCAAGCCATGTTGATACAGTGGCTGCTGCACTTGTCCTCCGAACTAGTGCTAAAACACACACGTTGCGCTGCAGAAGCGTTACACTTACTCGAGAAGGAGCTGTGAGTGTTTTCTTTAAATTCTGGTTCCTTCAAAAGAAAAAATAGTATTATAGAAATAGACTTAATTGGCTCTACCGAACATTTCATTGTACAAGACGGCATACTTGTGTCTCAGCTCTTCTTTTGATTAGCCGGCCTGGCATCACGTTATCATTCAAGCATCTATCCAGGCTGGCTAATCGAAACAAGAGCAGCGGATGTGGTGATTCTCGAGGCTCCTGTTCTACGGCCACGGATTACGGTCATAACCGTAGCAACTCTAGTATCTATCGCACAAGGAAAAGACTACCGTAGTTCTTTTTTTCCCATTTAATTTTCCAGGATCCCAAATACCAAAAACTGCTTCAAGTAAATGGTTTGTAAAGGCATCTAGCAGAGACTGATCATTGACAGACACGTTACATAGACCGCAATACATACCGAGCTGCCGAAATTAGTGACACAGGCGGGACGGTTATCCAGCTCACTTTCAGAATCTTTCTCAGCCATGTTAACAGAATGAAAAAAACAAAACCAGGTTCTGACCTCTCGGCAAAATTCCTGCAAAGATGAAAGTGACTTTTACTAAAGATAAATTCATATATTTCTCAACACAGAATAGTTAGGAAGAGACTCTCCTGCGCCATCCACCTCCTACCCCCAAGAAGACGCATTAACTCCTTAAGAGACCCTGCCCTTTTTCATTTTTGCATTTCTGTTTTTCCCTGCCCTTCTTCCCAGAGCCATAGCTTTTGTATTATTCCGTCAATATGGCCATGTGAGGGCTTGTTTTTGCGGGATGAGTTGTACTTTTTAAATAAACCATTGGTTTTACCATATCATGTACTCAAAAACGGGAAAAAAATTCCAAGTGTGGTGAAACTGCAAAAATAAGGTGCAATTCCACAACAGCTTTTTGTATTTTTTTTTTAACCATGTTCACTAAATGCTAAAATCATACCATTATGATTCACCAGGCCAATACAAATTCATAGACACCAAACATGTCTAGGTTCTTTTTTTATTTAAAGGGTAAAAAAAAAAAAAAAAATCCAAAGTTTGTTACAAAAAAAAAAATTTGCACCATTTTCAGAGACCTGTAGCGTTTCTATTTTTCGTGATCTGGGGTTGGGATAGAGTCGAAATGCCAGAATTAGGTTTTTTTGGACGCCACAACATTGCATTAAAATGCAATCAAAAGATCGTATCTGCACCAAAATGGTATCATTAAAATCGTCAGCTCTGCCTGCAAAAAATAAGCCATCACCTGACCCCAGATCACGAAAAATGGAGACGCTACGGATATCGGAAAATTGAGCAATTTTAGCAAAGTTTGGAATTTTTTTTCACCACTTAGATAAAAAAGAACCTAGACATGTTTGGTGTCCATGAACTCATAATGACCTGGAGAATAATAATGGCAGGTCAGTTTTGGCATTTAGTGATGAGGCTGAAGTTGGTTTCTTATTCGCCATTTTTTTTAACGTTTTTTTTTATAGGTTTAACAACAAAAAATAAGCATCACAATAAAAAAAGACAATGCAGTGAGGAGCCCTGATGTGAATACACGTAAAAAAAGGCTACAAAAACAATAAAACTGGCACAAAAATGGGCACCAAAGAGCGCTGAAGAAAAGGTTAAATGACTTTGGGCCACTGATCTCACACTGCAGACATATAGAACAGGGCGCCCCACATCAAAACCAGTTATCTCCAGCCTGGCCAAAATGGGTTCTGGGCATCAGAACTGGCATCAAAGTGGGCAGACAGTTAATTTTGTTCATTTGAATAAGTAACTGATGTTCTTAAGGAGTTAAATGCTTTTGGGCCACTGATCTGATACATAAAATACACAGATAGGGATGCCATGCATCAAACCCAAGTCCCTCCAGCCTGGCCCAAATGGGTTCTGGGCACCAGAACTGGCATCAAAGTGGGCAAACAGCCCATTTTCACAGATTTGAATAAGTAACTGATGTATTCAAGGAGTTAAATAACTTTGGGCCACTGATCTGACACTTAAAATACACAGATAGTGATGCCCTGCATCAAACCCATGTCCCTTCAGCCTGGCCCAAATGGGTTCTGGGCACCAGAACTGGCAGTAAAGTGGGAAAACAGCCCATTTTCACAGATTTGAATAAGTAACTGATGTTTCTAAGGGGTTAAATGATTTTGGGCCACTAATCTGACACTTAAAATATACAGATAGTGACGCCCTGCATCAAACCCAGGTCCCTCCAGCCTGGCTTAAATGGGTTCTGGGCACCAGAACAAGCATCAAAGTGGGCAAACAGCCCATTTTCACAGATTTGAATAAGTAACTGCTGTTTTTAATGGGTTAAATGCCTTTGGGCCACTGATCTGACGCTTAACCCCTTTACCCCCAAAGGTGGTTTGCACGTTAATGACCGGGCCAATTTTTATAATTCTGACCACTGTCCCTTTATGAGGTTATAACTCTGGAACGCTTCAACGGATCCCAGTGATTCTGACACTGTTTTCTCGTGACATATTGTACTTCATGATAGTGGTAAAAATTCTTTGATAGTACCTGCGTTTATTTGTGAAAAAAAAAACGGAAATTTTGCGAAAATTATGAAAATTTCGCAATTTTCCAACTTTGAATTTTTATGCAATTAAATCACAGAGATATGTCACACAAAATACTTAATAAGTAACATTTCTCACATGTCTACTTTACATCAGCACAATATTGGAACCAAAATTTTTTTTTGTTAGGGAGTTATAAGGGTTAAAAGTTGACCAGCAATTTCTCATTTTTACAACACCATTTTTTTTTAGGGACCACATCTCATTTGAAGTCATTTTGAGGGGTCTATATGATAGAAAATACCCAAGTGTGACACCATTCGAAAAACTACACCCCTCAAGGTGCTCAAAACCACATTCAAGAAGTTTATTAACCCTTCAGGTGTTTCACAGTAATTTTTCGAATGTTTAAATAAAAATGAACATTTAACTTTTTTTCACAAAAAATTTACTTCAGCTCCAATTTGTTTTATTTTACCAAGGGTACCAGGAGAAAATGGACCCCAAAAGTTGTTGTACAATTTGTCCTGAGTACGCTGATACCCCATATGTGGGGGTAAACCACTGTTTGGGCGCATGGGAGAGCTCGGAAGGGAAGGAGCGCCGTTTGACTTTTCAATGCAAAATTGACACGAATTGAGATGGGACACCATGTTGCGTTTGGAGAGCCACTGATGTGCCTAAACATTGAAACCCCCCCACAAGTGACACCATTTTGGAAAGTATACCCCTTAAGGAACTTATCTAGAGGTGTGGTGAGCACTTTGACCCACCAAGTGCTTCACAGAAGTTTATAATGCAGAACCGTAAAAATAAAAAATCATATTTATTCACAAAAATTATATTTTAGCCCCCAATTTTTTATTTTCCCAAGGGTAAGAGAAGAAATTGGACCCCAAAAGTTGTTGTACAATTTGTCCTGAGTACGTTGATACCCCATATGTGGGGGTAAACCACTGTTTGGGCGCATGGGAGAGCTCGGAAGGGAAGGAGCGCCGTTTGACTTTTCAATGCAAAATTGACTGGAATTGAGATGGGACGCCACACAACACTAGAAGTAGCCTTGGGGGGTACCTGAAACTCCCTAGACCCCTGGACACAGCCTAAGAGCTAACTACACCTAAAGACAGAAGCAGGAAAACTATCTTGCCTCAGAGAAAATCCCCAAAGGATAGATAGCCCCCCACATGTAATGACTGTGAGAGGAGAAGGAAATGACATACGTAGTATGAAACAAGATTTAGCACAGGAGGCCACTTCTAGCTAGATAGAAAAAGTACAGAAAAGAGCACTGTGCGGTCAGTAAAAAAAAACTAGAAAAAGTCCACCGCAGAGAAATGCAAAAAGTCTCCACACCTAACTAAAGGTGTGGAGGGCAAACTCTGCTGCCCAGAGCTTCCAGCTAGCTGAATAGATCCATATTGATAAGCTGGACAAAAGAGCAAAAACTACAAAATGCTGATCAACAAAGTCCACAACAAGTGAACTGCAAAAAGACAAGCAAGGACTTAGCTTTGCAGAGCTGGTCAGAGTGTCAGGAAATCCTAAGAGCACTGACTCCAGGCAGGAACAATTGACAACTGGAAATGAATGAGAGAAAAGGCCAGACTAATATAGCCGAGCCAAGAAGACGATCAGTGAAAACAGCTGCAGAAGCTAAATCCAAGAAGCAGTCATACCACTCAAAACCACAGGAGGGAGCCCAAGAGCAGAACTCACAAAAATGCTACTTACAACCACCGGAGGGAGCCCAAGAGCGGAATTCACAACAGTACCCCCCCTTGAGGAGGGGTCACCGAACCCTCACCAGAGCCCCCAGGCCGATCAGGACGAGCCAAATGAAAAGCACGAACCAAATCGGCGGCATGAACATCGGAGGCAACAACCCAAGAATTATCCTCCTGGCCATAACCCTTCCACTTGACAAGATACTGAAGCTTCCGCCTCGAAAAACGAGAATCCAAAATTTTCTCAACCACATATTCCAACTCCCCCTCAACCAACAGCGGGGCAGGAGGATCAACAGATGGAACAACGGGCACCACATATCTCCGCAACAAAGATCTATGGAAAACATTGTGGATGGCAAAAGAGGCTGGAAGGGCCAAACGAAAAGACACAGGATTGATAATCTCAGAAATCTTATAAGGACCAATAAACCGAGGCTTGAACTTAGGGGAAGAAACCTTCATAGAAACATGACGAGAGGACAACCAGACCAAATCCCCTACACGAAGCCGAGGACCAACACACCGACGGCGGTTAGCAAAACGCTGAGCCTTTTCCTGGGACAACGTCAAATTGTCCACCACATGAGTCCAAATCTGCTGTAACCTGTCCATCACAGAATCCACACCAGGACAATCAGAAGGCTCAACCTGCCCTGAAGAAAAACGAGGATGGAAACCAAAATTACAAAAGAAAGGCGAAACCAAAGTAGCCGAACTGGCCCGATTATTAAGGGCAAACTCGGCCAACGGCAAAAAAGTCACCCAATCATCCTGATCAGCAGACACAAAGCATCTCAAATAGGTTTCCAAGGTTTGATTAGTTCGCTCAGTTTGGCCATTTGTCTGAGGATGGAACGCCGAAGAAAAAGACAAATCAATACCCATCCTAACACAAAAGGCCCGCCAAAACCTGGAAACAAACTGGGAACCTCTGTCAGACACAATATTCTCAGGAATGCCATGCAAACGAACCACATGTTGAAAAAACAATGGAACCAAATCAGAGGAGGAAGGCAATTTAGGCAAAGGTACCAAATGGACCATTTTAGAGAACCGATCACAAACCACCTAGATAACAGACATCCTCAGGGACACAGGAAGATCCAAAATAAAATCCATGGAAATATGCGTCCAAGGCCTCTCCGGAATGGGCAAAGGCAAAAGCAACCCACTAGCGCGGGAACAGCAAGGCTTAGCCCGGGCACAAGTCCCACAGGACTGCACAAAAGATCGCACATCCCGCGACAAGGAAGGCCACCAAAAGGACCTAGCAACCAAATCTCTGGTACCAAAAATCCCAGGATGACCGGCCAACACAGAACAATGGACCTCAGAAATTACCTTACTTGTCCATCTATCAGGAACAAACAGCTTCCCTACAGGACAGCGGTCAGGTTTATTAGCCTGAAATTCCTGAAGCGCCCGCCGCAAATCAGGGGAGATGGCAGACAGAATCACCCCTTCCTTAAGAATACCAACCGGCTCAAAGACTCCAGGGGAATCAGGCAAAAAACTCCGAGAGAGGGCATCCGCTTTAACATTCTTAGATCCTGGAAGATATGAGACCACAAAATCAAAACGGGAGAAAAACAGGGACCACCGAGCCTGTCTAGGGTTCAGCCGCTTGGCCGACTCAAGGTAAATCAGATTCTTATGATCGGTCAAGACCACAATGCGGTGCTTTGCTCCCTCAAGCCAATGTCGCCACTCCTCAAATGCCCACTTCATAGCCAACAACTCCCGATTGCCGACATCATAATTGCGTTCCGCAGGCGAAAACTTTCGGGAAAAGAAGGCACATGGCTTCATCAAGGAACCATCAGAATTCCTCTGTGACAAAACGGCCCCTGCCCCAATCTCAGAAGCGTCAACCTCAACCTGAAAAGGAAGAGAAACATCTGGCTGACGCAAGACAGGGGCAGAAGTAAATCGGCGTTTAAGCTCCTGAAAGGCCTCAACAGCCTCAGAGGACCAATTAGTCACATCAGCGCCTTTCTTCGTCAAATCGGTCAGGGGTTTAACCACACTAGAGAAGTTGGCAATGAAACGGCGATAAAAATTAGCAAAGCCCAAAAATTTCTGAAGGCTCTTCACAGATGTGGGTTGAATCCAGTCATGAATGGCTTGGACCTTAACAGGATCCATTTCTATAGACGAAGGAAAAAAAATAAACCCCCGAAAAAGAGACCTTCTGAACTCCAAATAGGCACTTAGACCCCTTCACAAATAGAGCATTATCACGAAGGATCTTGAATACCATCCTGACCTGCTTCACATGAGACTCCCAATCATCGGAAAAAATCAAAATATCATCCAAATACACAATCAAGAATTTGTCAAGATAATTGCGGAAAATATCATGCATAAAGGACTGAAATACAGAAGGGGCATTAGAAAGCCCGAAAGGCATCACTAGGTATTCAAAATTGCCTTCGGGCGTATTAAATGCAGTTTTCCATTCGTCACCCTGTTTAATACGAACAAGATTATATGCCCCTCGAAGGTCAATCTTGGTAAACCAACTATCCCCCTTAATCCTAGCAAACAAATCGGAGAGCAAACGTAAAGGGTATTGGAATTTGACCGTGATTTTATTAAGAAGGCGATAATCAATACAGGGTCTTAAGGAACCATCCTTCTTGGCAACAAAGAAGAATCCCGCTCCCAATGGTGACGAAGACGGCCGAATATGCCCCTTCTCTAAAGACTCCTTGACATAGCTCCGCATGGCGGCATGCTCTGGCACAGAAAGATTGAAAAGTCGGCCCTTAGGGAACTTACAGCCAGGAATCAAGTCAATAGCACAATCACAGTCCCTATGTGGAGGAAGGGAACTGGACTTGGGCTCATCGAATACATCCTGGAAGTCTGACAAAAATTCAGGAACATCAGAAGAGGGGGAAGAGGAAATTGACATTAAAGGAACGTCACTATGTACCCCTTGACAACCCCAACTAGTCACAGGCATTGATTTCCAATCCAGCACTGGATTGTGTACTTGTAACCATGGAAAACCCAGTACAACAACATCATGTAAATTATGCAACACCAGAAAATGGCAATCTTCCTGATGTGCAGGAGCCATGCATATAGTCAGCTGAGTCCAATACTGAGGTTTATTCTTGGCCAATGGTGTAGCATCAATACCCCTCAAGGGTATGGGACTCTGCAAAGGCTGCAAAGAAAAACCACAGCGCCTAGCGAATTCTAAGTCCATTAAGTTCAGAGCAGCGCCTGAATCCACAAATGCCATGACAGAAAAAGATGACAATGAGCAAATCAGGGTCACAGACAGGAGAAACTTAGGCTGCACAGTACTAATGGTAACAGATCTAGCGACCCTCTTAATACGCTTAGGGCAATCAGAAATAGCATGAGCAGAATCACCACAGTAAAAACACAGCCCATTCTGACGTCTGTATCCCCTCTGTTCCGCTCTAGTCAAAATCCTATCACATTGCATGGGCTCAGGGCTCTGCTCAGAGGACACTGCCATATGGTGCACCACTTTGCGTTCGCGCAGGCGCCGATCAATCTGAATGGCCAGAGACATAGATTCGCTCAAACCGACAGGCGTGGGAAACCCCACCATAACATCTTTAAGGGCTTCGGAAAGACCCTTTCTGAAAATTGCTGCCAGAGCATCCTCATTCCATTTAGTGAGCACAGACCATTTTCGAAATTTCTGGCAGTATAATTCTGCCGCTTCCTGACCCTGACACAGGGCCAACAGTGTTTTCTCAGCATGCTCTACAGAGTTAGGTTCATCATACAATAATCCGAGCGATTGAAAAAATGCATCCACATTAAGCAATGCCGGATTCCATGACTCAAAAGAGAATGCCCAGTCCTGAGGGTCACCACGCAGCAGAGAAATAACTATCTTTACTTGCTGAATAGGATCACCAGAGGAACGGGGTTTCAGAGCAAAAAACAATTTGCAGTTATTTTTAAAGTTCAAAAACTTAGATCTATCCCCGTAAAACAAATCCGGAGTAGGAATTCTAGGCTCTAAGGCCGGAGTCTGAACAACATAATCTTGAATACTCTGTACTCTTGCAGCAAGCTGATCCACACGAGAAAATAACCCCTGCACATCCATGCCTGCATCCAAATCCTGAATCACGCAGAAATTAAGAGGAAGAAAAAAGACAAAACAAACCAAAGAAAAAAAAATGGCTCAGAACTCCTTTTCTTTTCCTTCTTTTGAGATGCATTCAGCTCATTTTTGGCCAGTTGTACTGTTATGATCTGGTGATTAAGGAGCGACATGTGACTAGCTCTCAGCAGGTGGTAGCTATACTGACCGCAGTCCCTAAGCTCAACACAACACTAGAAGGAGCCGTAGGGGGTACCTGACACTCCCTAGACCCCTCGACACAGCCTAAAAGCTAACTACCCCTAAAGACAGAAGCAGGAAAACTATCTTGCCTCAGAGAAAATCCCTGAAGGATAGATAGCCCCCCACATGTAATGTAATGACTGTGAGAGGAGAAGGAAATGACATACGTAGTATGAAACAAGATTTAGCACAGGAGGCCACTTCTAGCTAGATAGAAAAAGTACAGAAAGAGCACTGTGCAGTCAGTAAAAAAAAACTAGAAAAAGTCCACCGCAGAGAAATGCAAAAAGTCTCCACACCTAACTAAAGGTGTGGAGGGCAAACTCTGCTGCCCAGAGCTTCCAGCTTAGCTGAATAGATCCATATTGATAAGCTGGACAAAAGAGCAAAAACTACAAAATGCTGATCAACAAAGTCCACAACAAGTGAACTGCAAAAAGACAAGCAAGGACTTAGCTTTGCAGAGCTGGTCAGAGTGTCAGGAAATCCTAAGAGCAATGACTCCAGGCAGGAACAATTGACAACTGGCAATGAATGAGAGAAAATGCCAGACTAATATAGCCGAGCCAAGAAGACGATCAGTGAAAACAGCTGCAGAAGCTAAATCCAAGAAGCAGCCATACCACTCAAAACCACAGGAGGGAGCCCAAGAGCAGAACTCACAAAAATGCTACTTACAACCACCGGAGGGAGCCCAAGAGCGGAATTCACAACAGCTAACAGCCCATTTTCACACATTTGAATAAGTAACTGATGTTTTTAAGGGGTTAAATGCCTTTGGGCCACTGCTACCACAGTGCATACATATAGAACAGGGAGCCCCACATCAAAAACAAGTCCCTCCATCCTGGTCCAAATGGGTTCTGGGCACCAAAACTGGCATCAAAGTGGCCAAACAGCCCATTTTTGCAGATTTGAATAAGTAACTGATGTTTTCAAGGGGCTAAATGACTTTGGGCCACTGATCTGACACTTAAAATACACAGATAGTGATGCCCTGCATCAAACGCAGGTTCCTTCAGACTGGCCCAAATGGGTTCTGGGCACCAGAATTGGCATCAAAGTGGGAAGAAAAAGCCAATTTTCACAGATTTGAATACGTAACTGATGTTTTTAAGGGGTTAAATGCCTTTGGGCCATTGATCTGACACTTAAAATACACAGATAGTGGTGCCCTGCATCAAACCCAGGTCCTTCCAGCCTGGTCCAAATGGGTTCTGGGGAACCAGAACTGGCAGTAAATTGGGCAAACAGCCCATTTTCACAGATTTGAATAAGTAACTGATGTTTTTAATGGGTTAAATGACCTTGGGCCACTGATCTCACACCACTATTACATACACAGGCTGGAGACACACTAGCGATTTAAAAATCGTTCCGATTTATTGCAGTTAAGTCTAACGAGTACAATGCAAGTGTCATGTGAGTGTCTGGCGCTTTTTGTGCGAGTGCAATCTGACTTTTCACACCTAGCATCCGATCTACATCCTACTGCAGTGCGATTTTACCATGAGATTTTACATACAGAAATGTTCTAAATCATTTACCACAGTTTTAAAACGAAATATTTTTCAAAATATATATATATATATATATGTTTATATACAGTATATATATATATATATATATATATATATATATATTCTAGATAGATAGATAGATTAAAAGCTGGCAAAAGATCAGCCACGTACATTTTATTCAGAGTGACAGGTTAGATTACGATAGAATAGAGATATACACATAGAATAAGTGTGTGTGTGTGTATATATACACACAGTATATACATGTATTATATATATATATATATATATATATATAACGCGTCACTCTGTCCGAAGCCTTTATAGACTGCGCAAGCGCGACGCGTCTGCACAGTCTGGACCCCACAGTGTGACGTGTACGGGGAGGAGGATTGTGGCCCAGGAGATCACGGTATGAGTAAGCACTGAACGCATACCGCGATCTCCGACGGAGAAGCAGGGACGCACCAGGAGGGTGAGTATGAAGGGGGAGGGTGAGCCATGCTATATTCACCTGTCCCCGTTCCACCGCCGGGTCTTCCGCGTCCCCTGGCTGTGACGTTCAGGTCATAGGGCACGATGACGTGGTTAGTGCACGCTCCATGCCTGAACAGTCACAGCCAGAGGACACGGATGACAGGGTGGCGTGCGGCGGTGGAACGGGGACAGGTGAATATCGCAAGTGCCGGGTGTGACGGGGCATGCGACAGAGCAGGAAGAGACACCAGGCCGATAATCAATCCAATAAGATTTATTGGAACAGGGAACTGGGACAACACAAATCAAAGTAATTCTGCAGCATCCGTAATTAGTCTACAATGAGTCCACACAAAGGGAGCAGCTTCCGGGGGCGCCACCTGGCAATCCGACGCCAGGGAAAAGACAAAGAATCCTGGGATGGGTTCACTGGATCCAACAGATGAGGGACACAACACCATTCCACGTGGCAGCTTTTAACCCTCCACACACAGGCACCAGAATCTCGCCTCAGCATAAGATCCCAGCCCTTAGCAAGTCACCACACAATTGAATCAGCCAACACATGAGTCTATTGTTCTGTGTCCTGGGATCCACCCCTCCATGGGGGAGAGTTCCCCCTACTGGTTGTTGACTCAAGCCTGATTACATGGCAGTCCAGGGACACAGGCCGGGGGAGGGACACGCTGTTACACCGGGGGCCTTAGCCAGTGGCGACTCCGGCACCTGACCCCCATAGTGCGCCGGTGTCCCCGCCTGCTTAGGCACTCGGCACCCAGCGATGAGAGGTGAGTATGTTATTTTTTTTTTAAATCGCAGCAGCAGCATACGGGGCATATTATGCTATGGAGCATCTTATGGGGGCCATCAACGATGGGAGCAGCACATGACAGGATGGGGGCACAGGATGGGAGCAGCACATGACAGGATGGGGGTGCAGGATGGGAGCAGCACATGACAGTATGAGGGTGCAGGATGGGAGCACCACATGACAGAATGGGGGCGTAGGATGGGAGCACCACATGACAGAATGGGGGCGCAGGATGGGAGCAGAACATGACAGAATGGGGGCGCAGGATGAGAATAGCACATGACAGAATGGGGGCGCAGGATGGGAGCAGCACATGACAGGATGGGGTGCAGGATGGGAGCAGCACATGACAGTATGGGGGTGCAGGATGGGAGCACCACATGACAGAATGGGGGCGCAGGATGGGAGCACCACATGACAGAATGGGGGTGCAGGATGGGAGCTGCACATGACAGGATGGGGGCGCAGGATGGGAGCAGCACATGACAGGATGAGGGCACAGGAAGAGAGTAGTACATGACAAGATGGAGGCGCACAAAAAAGGATGAGGGCGCAGGATGGGGCTGCACATGTCAGGAAGGGGGCGCAGGAAGGAAGCAGCATATGACAGGATGGGGGTGCAAGATGGTAGCAGCACATGACAGGATGGAAGAGGCGCATACCATCCATGCGCTCCCACGAACACTGACATGTCTCCGTGTTTTGCACACGGACACACAGTCCGTGAAAACACGCTGACATCTGCAGAGACACGTTCATTTTAATGTGTCTACGTGTGTCAGTGTCTCCAGTAAGTGAGGAAACTGTCACCACACGTAACAGAGCCACTGACGTGTGAAACCGGCCTTATGGAAATAGTGAATTATTTTCAATCACCATTCACCTCTCTGTTCTCATTAACTGATCTGGTATTTTATTGAGCACAAAGATGTCAGACGCAGGGGGTCCCTCAGCTGCAGCCACAGCTAATCACCTCCCAAGGACAATAGGGTGATAGATGGCTCCTGGTCTGACCACGTAGGCTATGTTCACATTAGTGTTGCGTCGGGCGCAGCCGCGGCGACGCATGCGTCATGCGCTCCTATATTTATCATAGGCGCATGGACATGCGTTGCTCTTGCGTTTTGTGACGCCTGCGTCACTTTGGCGCAACTGTCAGGGCGCAGAGGACGCTGCATGATGCAGTTTTTTCTGCGCCAAAAAGCATGCAAAAATGAACGCATGCGTCACAAAATGCTGCGTTGTGCATGCGTTTACATTTGCGTTGTGTCGCCGACGCTGCACCGCACAACGCAAATGTGAACACAGCCTTAGATGCTGCAGTGACTACTGACTTGAGCTGTCTGGACTCGGAGACCTTCGAGCTGCAGATATGAGTTTACATTACAATGTAAACCTATGGGAAACAAATAACGCTGTGCATATGCTGCGGAAAAAAACACGCGGAAACGCAGCGGTTTACATTCCGCAGCATGTCACTTCTTTCTGCGGATTCCGCAGCGGTTTTATACCTCCTCCAATAGAAAACCGCAGTTGTAAAACCGCAGTGAAATCCGCAGAAAAACCGTGATAAATCCACGATAAATCTGCACCAAAAACGCAGCGTTTTTGCCCTGCAGATTTATCAAATCCACTGCGGAAAAATCCGCAGTGGACCATTCTACGTGTGCACATACCCTTAAGGTACCGTCACATTTAGCGACGCTGTAGCGATCCAGACAACGATCCCGATCGCTGCAGCGTCGGTTTGGTCGCTGGAGAGCTGTCACACAGACAGCTCTCCAGCGACCAACGACGCCGGTCCCCTGGTAACCAGGGTAAACATCGGGTTAGTAAGCGCAGGGCCACGCTTAGTAACCCGATGTTTACCCTGGTTACCAGCGTAAACGTAGAAAAAAAAAAAAACACTACATACTTACCTTCCGGTGTCTGTCCCCCGGCGCTGTGCTTTCCTGCACTGACTGTGAGTGCCAGCCGGAAAGCACAGCGGTGACGTCACCACTGTGCTCTGCTTTCCGGCTGGCCGGCGCTCACAGCGCAGAGAAGCACAGCGCCGGAGGACAGACAGCGGAAGGTAAGTATGTAGTGTTTTTTTTTTTATGTTTACGCTGGTAACCAGGGTAAACATCGGGTTACTAAGCGCGACCCTGGAGTCCAGCGACGAAATAAAGTTCTGGACTTTCTGCAGCGACCAACGATAGCACAGCAGGATCCTGATCGCTGCTGCCTGTCAAACTCAACGATATCGCTAGCCAGGACGCTGCAACGTCACGGATCGCTAGCGATATCGTTGAGTGTGAAGGTACCTTTAGGCTTCTCCCCCTCTCTACTTCTCACCTCCTGGTCAATGACAATGACTTCACTCAGATTAAAGGGTCTTTACATTTACAGATCAGACAGATTTTACTTTTTGTCTAGCAATTGGTAGGAAATATAGTGCCGACACTCCTGGTTTTGTCTTACAAAAACATATGTAAAAAATACTGTATGTGTGAATCGTGGTCTAACATTTTATCAAAGGAAGGTTACGGAGCAAAGAGGAAAGTCAACAAAACAAAGTATTTTCCTTTAAAATGTGATGTGCCAAAAAGAGTCAAAATGTGATAAAAACACAACAAAAAAAAATGACTGAGGGCGTGTTCACACTGTGGAGTTTTCTGCATCAAAACCCAGAAGTGCACACAATACTGTACAACATGCCTTTTACGTCCATTTTTTTTTTTTTCATTCACTTGAATAGTACAGAATTGAAAAAGACAAACAAAAAACCACTGATTGGTAAAATACTCACAAAAAAAGCAGCATGAGATTTAAAAAATCTCATTTGTTTCGCTGGCACGTAAAACGCAGTGTGTTTTACCTACAAAACACGACATGGAAAATATGCAGCAAAAACGCTGCAGTTACGCAAAAAATAAACAACGAACACAAGTAACGTAAATCGGCTAGTTGGTACAGAAATGTAGTTGAAGAACTGCAACATCAATACCTGACCAAATATTTATCGTGGGAACATACATTAAGGAAATTAATTGAAAAAAAAAAAAGTTAACAAAAGCATGAATAATAAGGCTACGTTCCCACAATGAGATGAGTATTTGACACTGCATATTTTTGATAAAATGCGAGTAACCTATTTTATTGAATGGGTGAAGAAATGGTGAAGAAAATCTGCAACATCAAAAACTCACCAAAATTTCATTGTGGAAACAGCATAGACAATTGCCTTTACGATACGAGATGTGCAGCATCTGAAACAACGGACACTGGAAGCCTGTGCTAGCATTTCTTCTGCGGTGTTGCTATCAGTGTGTCAAAAGTGGGATAAGAGGGTTGCAATGACAATCCAAAACAATGGGCAGCACTTTGAGCACATTTTATAAGTGGTCATAAATTTGTAAATAACTCATGAAAGAAATAAAGGTTTGTTAAAACCAAGTACGTCATTGTTTTTCTTGTGAAATTCTCAATAAGTTTGATGTGTCACATGATCCTCTTTCCATTGAAAAAATTAAGTTGGATCCAAAATGGCCAACTACAAAATGGCCGCCATCCATCTTGAAAAGTCTTCCTCCTCCCATATACTAATGTGCCACAAACAGGAAGTTGATATCACCAACCATTCCCATTTTATGTAGGTGTATCCATATAAATGGCCCACCCTGTAGTTAGTGCTGTTCCCGGATGCTGAATGCAGCTCTCATCATTGTCGTCTGGTCTCCCTACGATTAGTGAGTCCAGACGACACTGATGAGACTTGTAGTCAGCAGCGGCCATCTATGTATCGCGTGTATTAAATAATTAAATGAGAAAACCGGTGTGGGGTCCCCAATAATGTTCCTAAACAGCTGGTGCACGGTGTTAATATTCTGGGAAGGAGTCAATATCTAAAAGGTTCCTGCTCATGTCCCACGATGATCCCCAACTGCGCTACATCCAGATAGTGTGGTGAGTGGAGACATAGGTGATGAGACCACTCACTGCGCCGGCCGACACAAGGAGCGGAGCGTGAGAACGCGGCTGCGTGTGACCGACGGTGACGTCATTAAGGATGCCGCCAGTCACAGGCAACGGTTCTCAGCGATCGCATTGTTCCTACAATGAGTTGTTGATGTTGCAGATTTGCTGCAGCCATTAAGTAAAATAAGTTACTTGCATTTTTTTTCTAAAATACACAGCGTAAAAAAAACTGACTAAAAACTAAGTATAAAAGGAAACTGGTCAGGGTTTGTTCACAAGTATCGTTTTTTTCCCTGAGCTTTTTTCCCATGTGTTTTTAAGCATAATCACAGTATTTCAAAGTAGCGGTAACTGCCAAACACATTTCTAATCTCATTCTAGACGGTGCTTTTTCCACAGCATGTCATTTCTTTGTGCGGATTCCACAGCGTTTTACACCTGCTCCTCAATAGGAATCCGCAGGTGTAAAACCGCAGGTGGAATCCACACAAAAACCACACATAAACCGCGGTAAATCCGCGGGTAATCCGCAGTGCAGTTTACGTGGATTTTGCAAGAAACGGTGCTGAAAACTCAGCACATGAATCCGCAACGTGGTCACATAGCCTTAAGATCAGGAGACACGCAGCACCTCTGTGCATCGGTCCACAAAACACAGATGTGTGAATGCGGCCTAAAGGTTGCGCTACACAGCCAATTTGGCTACGACACCGGTTGTGTGACAAAACATTACTGCTTGCTGCTACATTGAAGAGCAGAGCAAGTGAACTGGGTTACAAAGTACCGCCTCTGGCAAGGCACCACCACATCACAGCCTCCAGCAAGGCACCACCACATCACCGCCTCCAGCAAGGCACCGCCATAAGGATTTTGAGGGTATGTGCCCACGTTGAGGATTGGTGTGCGGATTTTTCCGCCCTGCGTTTTACCTGCGGAATTACCGTGGTTTTTTGTTTCACACCTCTGGATTCCTATTATGGAACAGGTGTAAACCGCTGTGGAATCCGCACAAAGAATTGACATGCTGTGGAAAATAAACCGCAGCATTTCCGCGCGGTATTTTCCCGCAGCATGTACACAGTGGATTTGGTTTTCCATAGGTTTAAATGGTACTGTAAACTCAGGGAAAACTGCTGCGAATCCGCAGCGTCAAATCCGCACCGTGTGCACATACCCTGAAGCTGATCTGTTCCAAAAATCCAAGTGAAAAAATCTGTGGAGATTGAAGTGCAGTCGATGGGCACAGATCTGATTTTTGATTACATCTTCCTGGGGTTATTAATCCCTTAAAGGGGTTTTCCATTAGTGTTCAACTCTTTTTTGGTGCATTTTTTTTGCGGATTTTTCCAGACATTTCCCAATGCATTATATAGTGGGAAATCCGCAAAATTAATGAACATGCTGCGTTTTTTACCGCGATGCGTTTTTTTCGTGGAAAAAAACGCATCATGTGTACAAAAATGGCGGAATTCATTAAAAATGATAGGATGCATATTGTATGCTGATTTTTTGCGGTTTTATTGGGAAAAACCGCAAAAAATCAGCAACGTGTGCACACAGCCTAACTGGGACTAGCGATGACGCTCCGGAGCAGGAATAGCGCAGGATTGGCATTTTTGGGCAAAATTTTGGTATAATTTAAGAAAAAAAAGCCTTTAGATGAGAAATGGGAGCCAAATTCTCCAACTTTCACCTCAGCGGTCGCTGTTCCCTGACGTGATATACACACAAGGGCCGTCTCATACGAGACAATACACCTTTTGTAGCAAAATATATATATATATATATATATATATATATATATATATATATAGAAAAATACTTTATTCAACACACACAAAAAGCCTGATACCCCAGAGATATATCCGCCATCATTGATCCCCACCATTACCTCAGAGATGCAACACGAACTGCCGCCGGCCGTTATCTACACCACGTGACACGAGTCCATCACTCGGCGGGCCGGAAAGACGCCATGTGATTGGCTGAGGCCGTTGGCGCCTTTTCTCTGGGGGCTATATAAGGTTGTACTCTGAGGCTCTCCTCACGCTGTAGGCTGCGAGTCCGGACTTGGGACGTGTCGGCTGCTGCAGTGGGAAGCGAAGGCGTGTGTGAGCGAGAGCCGGCGCCGCCTGCGAGGTCCGCTGTGCGCCTCACCCGCTGCGGAGGAGCCGCCCCGTCAGGTGTACGGTCAGTGTGAGTCACGCCGTCAGTAGGGTACCGTGATAGAACATGGTGGCCGGTGCAAGTGCGCGGCTGGGTGACGGCGACCTGATGGAATAGCCTCCTTATTTGTGGTGGCCGCTGTTCCCCTCTATAGCGGTGACGTCACACAGGTGGTTCGGTCCTTGTGAGTTTGCGGTGACCGGTGGCAGCGGTCAGTTAGAATTTTATATTTGTATTAACCCTTTTTTGCTGATGCCGCCGTGTTTATTTTTTTTTTTTTATATAATTTTTTCTTTACTGCTTTTCTTCCAAGATCCGTGTGTGTTTTTTGTTTTTCCCTCCACGTGGCCGTGTTGGGGCTTGTGTTTTCTTGCTGGACGAGTTGTAGCTTTACTTACCAAGGTTCATTTTCCTATATCTACTAAAAAGTTAATATTCGAGGTGAAATAATAAAATAAGTAATTCCATCATTGCGTTTTGGTTTTTTTTCTGCTCATTGTGCATTAAAAAATGAGCTGGTAACTTTCTCCCAAGATTACAGCAGTGCAAAACGTAATGGTTTATGTAGTATTTTAAAGGGAACCTGTCACCCCGTAT